>NW_008752327.1:29540-36767 GCF_000715545.1 Opisthorchis viverrini
ATTTTTTGGCTCGAAACGGGTCTACAGACAACGGGAACTGCTGAAGTACATACAGGTGCGATCAGCCAGAACAGGTTACTTTAGGGAGAGGACGATATAGATTGGATACGGAAGTATCACTTTCCACAGTAGTACTGTGAACATTAAAGCCGCAACTCATCACATTTAGGGGATCACATTTTTCCAAGCACATTGATTTTGTAAGGTATCCAAAGGTACCAAGAGTGGTGACCAAACCTTGACCTGGCAGAGGGGTATGAAAGAGATTACGGGACGCTTGGGTGCTGTCGGTGATACCTGCCTTTCAGGATGGAAATCGCGAGATGCCTACTGCATCTGGTTGGAGGCGCTGCAAGATATGGCTGTTAATCGATGTCAATGGCGTTTGTGTTGTCAGTTTCCATCGAGCGTCTGGAGATGTGGGCACCTCGGAATGATTACACTGATAGCAAGAAGTCCCTTCCCCATCCACTTTTATTCTTTTCTTCACAATGCGGCTTTCAAAGAAATCGTGGTTGCACGGCAGCGAAGCATCAATGATAAGTACTGAGGTCATACTGTCCATGATGATGATGATGATGACATAGATAGAGAGAATGTTGGCCTGACCTTTACTCTGTGAATACTAGACAAAACGATAAATAAGAAAGCAAGGAGTCGTGCCATAAAGAGGCGCAAGACGGTGATTTCTGCGTTCCAAATCATTTAGCTAACATTTAACGACGCACAATGTGACCTCATCTGTATTGTCCGCCTTAGAATCCGACCAACCGACGATATATTACTACCGGGACAATTTTCTCAGTAACTGTTGTGGTTGAAACCCACCCCTGCTCAAAACGAGAATTTCCTTCGTGAGAAGCATTACTCATAAGGTTACTGACTGCTCACTAGCGATTTGCCCTTCATAAGGCTAATCAGACAGGCGAAGTTTTCGAGTTTCTGTTAAACCTATGTTCCATTTGAAATTGCACGTAACTGGGAAAGTGATCTCATTTTCAAAAGGACTCAAGCGAATCTGTCATTCGTGATATCCCTCGAGAATAACCTCTATCTAAAGAACCTCAAAAAGGGCAAGGTCGGTGGTGAGCTGAAAAATGATCTTCAGCAACCTTGTGAAAAAACAGACTCCGGTTCCGGGAATATTACGCTGACTGAAACGTGAGGCGGCCTTTATGCAGTACATTTGGTTGATGAATGTCACAAAAGAAAGAGAGAGTTAAGCAACCTGCTTAGGGGTGTACTCCACCAAGTGAGTGGGTTGATTGGGAACCAAGTTTGCTCTTGCTCAGATGCCCTCACACAATTACAGGCCGATAGAGTTGAAACAACTGAAGACAGTCACCATTTCACCCAAAACACCATGCTAACATAATTTTGCTGCAATAGCTTTTTAGATCAGGTGAACGGTGTACTTCATGTGGATTGTAGGCTCAATCAAGGACGAGTGTCTAGCGAACTTACGTTGGACTGGAGTTGTCCGACCACCAGCTAGAGACTGAAATGATCGTTGTACGAATCTCCAGGGAGATTCGAGTTTCGCTTGGTGTGCACTGCACGATGTCTCTTGGTCTTTCGACTGGCTTCACTTACAGGACAGAGTATGAAGGAGATCACGAAACGCTTGGGTGCTGTCGGTGCTACCCGCCTTCCAGGATGGAGACCGCGTGATTCCCACTGTGCCTGGTTGGAGACACTACAAGATATGGCTGCCAACTGATGTCAGTGGCGTTCTTGTGGTCAGATTGCCTGAGTGAATATCTGGAAGTTTGGGCACCTCGGAATGATTGTGGTAAGCTGGCACCAAGTCCCTCTCCCATCCACCTTTATTCTTTTCTTTACAATAAGTCTTTCAAATAAGTCATGGTTGTACGTGCAGGCAGCATGGTTATCAACAATGAACTTGCTGTGTCTGATGATGATGAAACCTGATCATAGGGAGCTTGGCACCTATTTGACCCGAGAAAGCATAAGTCATGGTTGTACGGCAGTGCAGCATGGTTATCAACAATGAACTTGCTGTGTCTGATGATGATGAAACCTGATCATAGGGAGCTTGGCACCTATTTGACTGACCCGAGAAAGCTTGGATGACCTAGCGGATCGAGCAGTTGATACGCAAGTGTTATGCGAATAGCACACATTCTCAACTCGCGCATTAGGTTCAGCTGTCACAGTGTAGACAGAATAATTCTCAGTTAACCAGGGGGTAAAAGCCCACCCAAAAAAGCCTATTTGTCCAATAAGTCACATCCTTGTCCAAGAACCAATTTGCCGTCGAGCGGAAAAGAGGCGCAGCTAATGGAAATCAATAAACTCAACTCACTTGATAATGCCTCTTGGAGTTCGTGCAATTTCATGTGACTTGCGGTGGTTTGGTCAATACGCACTTTTGTTGCAAGTTTGCATAAGTAGAAGAAAAGCTGTGAAGGTAAAGCATATCCTGGTATAAGAAGAGTGCCTGAAACAGCCTTGTTGGTTTACGAGTCATGGTTTGCTTTGGCTAAAAGTGATTTGCAACGGTCTAGGGAATTTAACGTGTATGCGACAGGCACTTTAGTTCGGCCTTAAGAGAGGGTGAGTAGACCTTTAATGGGAATCATCATGGGTTCCTCAACATTCAAAAAGAAGCATCCTGTCGCAAGTCCAATTAAAAGCTCTGTTCCATGGGGTTCTTTGGGTTCTCATGATAACTTTTCGATCACTATCCGGTTACAATGGTGGTGCGCGATGAGATTCTCGGATGAATTTTGACCGCTAAGCATAATACAAAGGTAGGTTCGGGTATTTACCCAACTTTTACAAATTAAACGATTGAGTGGTCAACAGTCTCATCAGTACACTGGGGAACGAAGGTATCTAGCGATGAGAATAACCTTCGAAGAGATGCTAACTCCCTCAAACTTGAGGTGCAAACATGTGTGAACGTACATCGTCCTGTTTCTATGTGAAGCTATGACACCATTGAGGTAGTCCTTATTTGCAGTGCTTCACAACCAATTTTAGAAGTTAACTTAGCCTGCATCCTACTTCATAAATAGTCATCCCTCGAATCCGAGGTCTGGAGAGAGAAAATGTCATCTATCATTTCAAATACGTCATCCATGTTAGCACGACCTGATGTTTGATTCGCCCCAGTTTCAACTACTCTAAAAGTTATAAGCAGTGCAAATAAACTGTGAAAAGTAATTCTAGTATGCCTTCGGCTGAACTCACTTGATCTCTCTCATCCCGTTGCTGATCACGAAGCACATGTGAACTACCCAATTCTGACTCCAGGCGTCTGATTTGCTCTCGCAAGTGTTCATTCTCTTTATCTGTTCGATTAATTTGACGTTCGTATTCATGCCGAGACATTTGATCTCTGTCCCAGCGCGAGGAGAGTTCGGATATGCGCGACTCAAGTTTTACGCACATCTGAGGATATGAACGGTAACATAGATGATTAATAGGTAAATATTCATGCGAATAAAACACACATACACTCGCTTCACATTGCTGCTCTTCTTGAGAGGAGGTCAACCTAAGGTTAAGAACTTTTGGGAGAAATCCCTACTATCTTTTCCCAGAACGAAAGCAAATAGTCCCAACAGGTATGCTATTCACATATCTGCTTCATGTTCATTGGGCGGCCAGTGTCATTCGGGAAATACTACCCACCATCTTGATAGGCATAAACATTAGTTGGTAGTACTAATGCTTAAAAAGGTGTAGGACGATGTTTCCCTTCATCAATCGTAAATATATACCGCCCGTTTCCTCAGTCCTACGCACTTGTTTTGTGCATCCCACTGCATACTGGCCGGACACGTTTCTGAAATAACGCATTTTACTTGGTGACTCAAAAACCTTAGCTTGGCATAAGTTTTGGGAAGCATAAAAGCAAGCAGGAACAAAACTACGACTGTGGAAAGCAAGAATACTACTCATATTTATGACCGAAAGTCCGTTGGTGGTGATGTCAGAATCAAATCTGCTCGACAAAACTTAGATCGGGAAAAAATGACCGTAACTTTATTCAGCTGGTGTGTTTGATATCGAAAAGTTAATGTTTGCCGTGTTTTCCTCAGGGGCAGTTCCATAGTCACCCTCGTCAATGCTTTGCTGCCAGCTCATAACCGGCTTGTTTTTTCTTGTTCTGGAAACATGTATCGGTGTGAGGACGTCAACCTGAGGTTAACGTGAACCTGTTTATGTCTCCAAAGACATGCAGGTGATCCATCCATGTGTTTTGTTTAGGCTAACGGAAGTTTCATCCTCCAAATGAAGCCTGTCTGTGCTGAAAAGCTGTGAAACACTACACAGCTGCCTCAACCTCATTGGAAATCAGCAGTAGTGCGCATCATACGAAACTCTAGTTGGGAGTGCCGAAGTTTGAAGAATTAACCGTTTGGTCATCATCATCATCATGATCATCGACAGCATGGCATCAGTGTTCAACCGATGCCGTACAACCACGTTTCATTTGGGAGCCTTGTTGTGAAGAAGGGAATATAGGTGAACGGGGAAGAGACTCACTCAGGCAATCTGAATAGAAACTGTTCAGCAAAGTGATCAGGAATATCTGTCCAGGCGTTTACTCATTCTTCGATCACGGGATCCACTTCACAGCGTTGTGGTTACTTAAGAAGCCAGCCAAAATGTGTGACCACATGATGTGGACTTCATGACTAAAGAATGACGGGCGCTTTATTCTCTCTAAGTGCGAGTTGATCAAGCTGCTAGTCAGGCTCTCCTGGCCAAACGGTCAAGTTTTCAAACTACTGGTCGGGAAGACACGGTTTCAAGATTTTCTACCATACTTTCTTGAGGTGCGCACTGGTGGTGATTCCCAATAAGGATGAAACAGCTGTACAGTACTTCACAGTTTTTCCAGTATAGACTGGTTTCACTTAGAGGAGGAGATCTCCACACAAATTCCTAAATCTCCCCACACTACCGACAACCTCATTTTCAGTGAAGTTCCTTCCCGAGCATGAATGGCCCTGTTCGTTCTACTCTCACCGTGATTTAAGGACACGGATATGTACGGATGAACTTTACCTCTTTCTGTTCCTTGCACTCGGTGACTATACGACGAGCGTGTTCTTTGATGGCCACTTCCGTCGGGCTGCACGGGTAGTGCGGAGAGGAGAGGATGGCGGCAATATCGTCTCTGTGGGTAGGAAGATATACCGGAGGAGGATTATTCACTTGAACCTCACAGACGGAATCCGAACATCAATAACGACATTTCAGCATCATTATTCATGTCCCCGAGGACCAAAAAAGTGAGGGATACAAGGATACCACCAGGAGGTAGCTCCACATCTATCGCATATCAGTATGATTGTGGTTTATCGGATCCTACCGTCACCTACAGGTTGAGCACGTGAAGATGCCTCACGCTGATAATCTTTCATGTTCTCCACTCCCCACACTCTCAACTGCGATTTCGTACCGCACAATTGGACATCCCAGAACCACGGAATTTACGCCAAGTGGTCACTTTTTTACTTGCTCCTCAACCTTTAGCTGAAAGTTGCACGCAACCTTTGAATTATTTGCCCTTCTAGATTATTTATAAACTGTTGATAATAAGAAGATATTAGGAACTTTTCGTTCATGAACTGCCAAAATCACCTCACACCGACAACCAAACATTCCCTCATAAAGTCCACTGACAGAAGAAGCTCAAAGGCCCATCTTGAGGAATGACTTTTTCCCACTACACGTCGCTTGCAAACTCTGTCAATATAGAACTTCGCCGTAGAATAAAGTGCAGGTGTGTGGAGCTCCGGAACCCATCAAGCGATACTGATTGGTTTCCTTTTGACGCAGACGGAATCTTCCGTGCTAGATTGGCCGATGAATTGCAGTTTGGAGTGTGTTGAGTGTGTTCTGTGCACATTGTCGATGTCTCTTAGACTGAGGACGAAACGTTTGCATGCCAGTTTGCAAGATCAGCGAACAAAACAATGTGATCAACCACCAATGAAACACACTCGTTGTCCACCAAGATGTGTTTTGCAAAAACCCATACGACTGCGATTGTATGCCGGCCGACCTTCATCAACTCTCTTATGGCCAGAATTTCGAGACCAAAAGCATAGTACTTTGGACGCAAACGCTAATCGGGTTAATGTTGACATCTTCACCCTATGGTCTCACGCAAATCCACTTTTTTTCTATCTAATTCATTGGGAACAGAACCCTAACGACGACGATGTAACGTCCTGAAGATCTCGGCGTTAGCATTGCGTATGTGCTGCCCGTTTAGCGAGTCTTGTAGCAGAATATCTAGGAAGGTTATTCAGTTTAACTGTTTAGTGTGTTTGCTTCTGTTCTGAAGATATATAGTTGTGATTCCACCAGTATGGTTTCTAAAGACCTTACGGATGTTCTTTTACAGCTGGCTTAATGCTCAGGCAGAGCTGTAGTCAATGGCGCTGTGATGCAGTGGTACATAGGCTACATACTACTAAGGTTAAATTGGATGCTAGTCTCCGAATGTAAACGAGACTAAAGAAAACTATATGTGCGTTGATAGCAGAAATTCTTCATCAGAATTGTTTGACTGCATCTTGTCTACTAAAAGCAGACTTCGGACTCATGCAGAACAATCTGCTATCGGTTGTCGATGCCGAGGATTGATCACCTTCTGTAGTTTTTTTCAGGAATCTCACTGTGGGCTCTGACGCCACTCTTTAGTGCATTTTCGGCCCTTGAATTCACGCGCATTTTGTCTGATCAGAGCTCGGAATCAAGCACATCTCTGCAAGCCATCTTCCTCCATGATTGCCAACTGACGGAGTCTTTGATAAAACCATGGATTTCCTGGAAGCCAAACGCAAGCAGACGTGGCGTCGTAAGGTAAGACACGAAATCTACTGGATGTGCTCAGTTTCTTCTACCTCACTCTTGCGATAAGTCCTTAGAAACTTCCGTTAAGTAAAATCATTTGGGCCACAAGGTCCGCCACATGTCCTTTGTACATTTGGACAGAGTATTTCAAGTAAAAACCCAGTTGAACACACTCTAAGTTCCGCAGAAAGTGTCGTCCTGAGGCGTCACTCTCGGCTGTGATAAGAAATGTCCTTCAGCCTCTGGATTATACAAGTGTACCCCATACACAACTCTCACCAAGCTTCTGATCCGGACAACTTTCCACTTTTCAAGCTCAAGGACGGTGACGAAGTCGTCAGTCAGTGCCGGTGTAGCTTATTTTCAGTCAGTCAGTCAGTCAGT
>NW_008752327.1:38415-40700 GCF_000715545.1 Opisthorchis viverrini
TCACCGAAGAGTGAACTTACTTGAAAGCCATGTATTCTCTTTCGGTAAGTCCTTGACGGACCGTGGCTGCATGGTCTTTCTCATGTACAGCTTGGGCCAGTTGTCGTTCCAGCTCACGAACTCGGACTTGGGCGTCCATCAAGTCTCCAGTGAGTTTGTGTAGTCTGTCTTCCGTTGCCCGTTCTTTTCCCCGGCTACATTCGAGTTCCTTGAAACCAAAGACAGAGGTTCATTTATGTCTGAACATTGGACAGTTTAGTCACCCACAGGAACTGTGAACAGTACTCACTTGCGCAAGTGTCTCAACCTCTCGATCACTTGCCATTGTCCGGGTCAACTGTTCGCCCAACGATCAAACAACACGATTTCGTTCAGCGATTTGAACATCACGTTGTTTGATCCTGTCACAGAGTTCTTGTATTTGACCGCGATTTTTCATGTTTTCACTTATTATTTCCGCAGCCTGTGATGTAAAAAAAAGTGAAATTCAGCAAATTCTGGTATTTCTGTGATTGAGAAACGATTGGTGCCTTATCCTGTCCAAGTGCGAGTTGATGACAATGCTGATCAGCTGGCGAAACGGTCAAGTGTCCCGGATTCGAAACTCTCTGAGTTTCATCAGGTACGCACTGCCAAATGGTTCTCAACAAGGTTGAGACAGCTGTACATTGCTTTTGAGTCTTTTGATCTAAATTGGTTCCAACTGGTTCCGAATTAAAAAAACAAGTATAACCGGATTCCTCTGCTATTCCTAACGGTTTAAATGGGACGGCTTGATAGGTTCCAGCGCACAAAATGCTATTGTAGTCACTGGATATTTTATTGAGTTTCTCTGCTATCAATCAAAACGTGCTTCTTGACTGTAGCCATTGCCATCCAACCAGAACTTTGTTATATATCCTACGAAAGACACTAGAATGATCCCCTTTGCCAAAGGTCCCAAATCGCACCCAATACGGTCGGCGATGAAAGGTACACTAGTACCAAGTCCTTTACAAATCTACTTTTGCCCTTTTCTTTACACTAAGGATTTCAAGTGGATTATGGTTGTACGGCTTCAGAACCTCGGTTTTGAACACCAGTGTTGTGCAGCCGACGGTGATGAGGATGACGATGAGGAGGAGTTGGGCGTGGAAAATAGCACTTTCTTCGGAAAACAATGGTTCGGCATACGCAACACATGTCCGAACCAACGCAGTTTCTGGTGCTTGACACATTCCTTAATGGTGGTTCCCGTTGCATAAACCAATTACCTCGTTACGGATACGCCGACATCAACCCACAAGAGCTATGATCTTCATTGTACATTGTCCCGATTTCGGCTCACACAGATTGAAACGCACAGACACTATGAATACTCATCAAGTCACTCCGGATTATTGATCCATCCGTTTTACCGACTATTTCAACGCCTTTCCGTCGACAATATTTGCTCAATGCATGTGCCAGTTATTTACCCCCACCTTCACAACCAGACTAGTTTGCTTCTTTCAGACAAAAAGAAAATATCAAGATATTGTGATTCACGTACTGCTGTGGACCACAATTTTGTTTAATGCCTTGCTAATATTGTGGACCCGAGTCAGGATAACCGCTTAAATGGCCTGATGTGCTTAGCTAAACCAGACAGCCAATCAATGAACGTGCGAATCAGCTGACCCATTGAACGCTGACGCGTACAGGCGTGTCAGGTGCAGCCGAAAACACGCTGTTCATAAAGCTCACGCGGAAAGTACTGGGCGGGCCAAAAAGTAATGCTAAAAATAGAGCTCATCTGTCAAGGGCAAGCGAAGAACAAGCAACTAAATCTGTCTCCATTAAAAAAACGGTTACTCCATTGACAGTTGTTTTCCTTAGTTACTTTCGGAGCTGGTTCTCCTAATAAAGTGGAAACGACAGATGAAGTTCACCCGGTAAGGATCTTACCTGAGAAATCAGTTGAGACAAACGGGCTTCGTCCTTCCACTGATCCCCAGCCAGATCTTCCTCTCGCACGTAAGCGTCGAATATTCGAATCATCTGAGAAACAAAGTAGGCCAGACGTTCCTCCGCTTTTCCTGCTTCGAATTCATGGCGTTCGCGTTCTGCAGTTTGATATCTGTGGAGTTACAACAAATTTGGTTAGGAAATGTTTCCAGGTGCTTGAGTCTCGTTTGAGTCACATTAGTTGAGTAAATAATGTATATAATAAAACAATAACTAGCTATCAGTCCTGTGTAAAGTTAAAAGTTGAAAGAAAAACGGCATGGGAAATTGAAAAGTACAAATCTGTGGCGGTTAATGTT
>NW_008752327.1:40710-40980 GCF_000715545.1 Opisthorchis viverrini
GCAATCAATACAAGATATTATAAAAGGGTGAAAGAAGATAACGAAAAGTTTTGATTTTGGACTAAGGGCAGTACAAATACTTTTTTGTTTTACCCTGGATTTTTACGGAAAGCGTCTGATTGTGCGACGGTAAAGCTGGCGCTGCTATTTTCTACGATGATGATGAGTACATCCGATATCCTAAGATTTTCGCCAGACACACGCATGGCGTTCCATCACCGTCGGTTGAAAACTGTCCAGCACTTAGTGTCAGCGAATAAGTACATGAAA
>NW_008752327.1:41096-41223 GCF_000715545.1 Opisthorchis viverrini
AATTGTCGCTTAAATCGTACCAAGATAAATATGTTACAGTTTGCAGTCCGAACTTCGCTTCCAAAGCAGATTTCACGAAAATTCAGTATGCTGTACATTATCCCCAGTATTGTTTTTGGTTATTTGC
>NW_008752327.1:42538-49235 GCF_000715545.1 Opisthorchis viverrini
ACATTTCATCAGGTGGATGGGATTGTTCCGTCAGCGTGCTGTGAACTCGGTTAATTTATACTACTGACCCCGCACTAGTAGTGTAAAGGAAGGAAGCAATCCAATCGGCGCGTGATGATAAAATCCATTGTGCTTGCGCTACAATGGCTCACATTCATACTCCCTAATGACCACAGGAAGGTACAACATGACTTCTGATTACCCAAAATCATATGCTCCTTACAGAATATCACTTCTGTTGACCATCTTTGAATTGAAAACATGCGAAGACTATCCCCCAGGTGACCCCCATGCCAAAGACTTTGGAGTCAAACATGCATAACTTACTGATTTGGAAAGGCATTATCGGATTCCTGGAAACTCTAAAACAGGCGGTTTCCCCAATCTTGATTGTGGTGGTGGTGTGATTGTGGACGTAAAGTACTCAAGGGATTTAATTAGGTACCATCAGACCTGAAAAAGTTTGATTGCATTTGTGTCTTGTGGTTAAAAGTAGAATTCTGTCAATCAAACCTGAAAGAGATGCAACAGACCACTGAATCACACATGCCACACGTGAACCGGAGGCACAAATGTCGCATTCGCCGGTACTCTTACCTTCTCACAGAGCTGTTCGACCATTGATCTCAAGATGGCCAACTCTTCCCGTTGTGACTTGGATTGTTCGTGCGATTCCAACGGCTCCTGTACAGGCCTGGTCACTGTTATATCCATACTGCCAAACATGTGTAATATTATCTAGTCACAAAACTGTATTACCTTGAAAGTTTCCTGATCAACTCATCCTTCTTTTCAATCTCCGAGCGATAGGCCTTGACTTTTTCTTCGAGCTGGTGAAATCAGCAGGTGGAAGACAGTGTGGTAGAATGCCAAACGGTAGATGATACTCAATGGTGCAGAAGTTTATTGACCCTATCATACTATG
This sequence comes from Opisthorchis viverrini, assembly GCF_000715545.1. Lineage (NCBI taxonomy): Eukaryota > Metazoa > Platyhelminthes > Trematoda > Opisthorchiida > Opisthorchiidae > Opisthorchis > Opisthorchis viverrini. The sequence continues at coordinate 43,464 of NW_008752327.1, forward strand.
TGCTTTTGTTCATGGCTGCGGAGTGAAGAATGTGGTTTTTACTTAAAATCTCATTTGGAGGCCGCATCAGTTGTTTGCAGAGTTTGTAAGTCGAGTGCGCCCTCCAGAAATCCCACTGGGTTTGTCCTTTAGAAATGACTTTACACCAATCCGTTCAACAGTAGAGACTGTCCTACCAGTGTACTTGGTAATATTTTTGCACTCACTAGTGAACAAAAACTCAGGAAACGTCAAGCTATGCTAAGCATTGGCGTTGAACGGCTTGTAAAGATATCATAGTCTGCTTTGACTCAAAACGGAACGTTAAAATTTCTGTTGAAGAACATAGTAAACAAATGAAACTTTCAGAGATAGATTGAATCTCCCTTCTATGCCGTTTTGTATTCCACAGAATGATTTATCTGATGGCATAAACTGTTTGAACGGGTCACAAAAGCGTTATAACAGCCATCTTGCTTACAGCCAAGTGGACCGTAAGTTCTCACGGGGATGTGAACATACATCTGATTTGTTACTTCATTCGCATACATCAAGGAATACGTATTGTAAGACGTGTAATTCCAGAACGATGGTATGTTTAAGGTATAAATACTGACTGTAAGCTTGGATTAGACTTTTCAACTCAGATTGTTACGCGATCCCTTATGCTACTGAAACGGCCAGTAGTTTTGCAATGCACTTAAAGTTACCGCCCTGCGATAAGAAACTGCTTTGCTAAACACAATGACTATTTGTTAACCTTCCAAGCGGACGTTTTCATCAACAGAGACAGTCATTGATGTATGACTAGAAAGTTTACACTTAAGCGAAAAGAAGAGAGAAGGATGGATGAAGATAGGAGGTCGTGGAAATCCACCACAATTATTCTGAGGTGCCTATATCCCCAAAGCCAAATAAGACAATTTGGGGACAAACTAACAGGGAGAATGCCACTGACATCGATCAACTCAAAGCAAGCGTGGGGGAGCCCACCCTGAACAACACTCAAACTCTCCGTATTCTCTCTCATACCATTCTACCAAGTCACACGTGGCCCAGTTTGCCACTCAGATCACTCTGAAACGGGCTAAAAAAACATACTCGTCTCAGTGGACGATGTTCTCCGCGTGTGTTACAGATCCGTTGACGCAGCCGATATCAGCAACATCTGAGTGCTGGGCATGAATGTGCAATCACTTTGAGTGGCGTCACCGTCGGAAGGTTCGTGTGTCAAAACCGACCTCTCTGTATCAAAACTTGTCCTTCTAGGTTCGGGTAACTTGACAGAATCCCAACTCTCGTGCTTCCTTCGGGTGGCATGGCAGCTAGTCACTGGAAAGATTTTACCTTCTGAATCTCCAGAGTTTAATGTTGCCACTTATTCTTTCCAGATTACTTCGACTTGCCTTATATGAAAGCTATCTGGCTAGCTCACCTCTGTTTATCAGCTAGCTGCCTTCAGTAAAGAATCGAACACTTGTATTAAGGGATCATTCTCAGGGTTTCCTGGTTCTGAAAATTCCATGGTATCCGTATCCGTCTAATCATCATTTGTGCAGGACTAGAGGGAGTTCCACTTGAACAAGTTAATTTGTTAAATACAAGCTAAAGAAAGACTGTATGATAGTTTTGTTAAATACAAGCTAAAGAAAGACTGTTCCCTATCGGGTTTCTCCTTGTTCAACTAAAAGGGTGCTGTAAATGTGCCTCATTTTTAAGCTGATAGGATATTCTACATACCAAAGTATGTTTTCCTGAAGGAAGCTACTCATGAACTCGCTCAGGACTCGCCCACAGCCCAAGACCGTTTTTGCTCTTCTCAGGGTTCATCAGCTAGGCACAATCTCCGTATCTCTGTCAACATCAGGTTCAATTTGAACTCAAACTGTACTGAACTCAAAAAAATACACTCAGGTACCCACTAATTTGGTTCCAAAGATGGAGACCTACTTGATTTGGGCTAAATCTCTCGCCTATGATATTCTCCATTCAAATGTTTGGCAAAAATGATGCCCCGTGTTTTAGTAGGTACGATAATAAATCATAGTATCGTAGTGTTGTTTCGGGATAACACAGCTTAAACTAAATGAAACACTGGGTGGCGTTTGTGTTGCATTCTCAATTGGGGAATATTACAGCTGGGGACTTTCGTTAGGTCAAGCTGCTCTGCCGCTAACCATCTGGTCTTTTCAGTTGGATAAGCCTTAGCTCCATAAGAAAAAGCCTCCAAAATACATAGATGACACTACATGTATGATAGTTTTCTCACCCTGGAGCCGCATCACAATTAGTTCCGACCGTGAACTGGCGAGGTGTGTATCGGGAGCTGAATTATTTGCTAAATCAATTCACTCCCACTCGGAAAAGCTATCACTATACGGGCAGAATCTTTGAGGTGATAGCTGACCGGTCAATCTGGGTCCGTTGTGGAGCGCTTCGTAGGAAAGTAGATTCAAACACTCGGTTTCTTCAGCAAGAGTGTGACCGGACTAAATTGCTTGCTTCAAAACCTGTGTCGCAAAATGATCCGCTCGGGCTGAAGAGCGCCGTAATGTAGTGCAAAGTTTGCGAACATATGCCCAGAAAGTTCAGCAAGAGTCTCTTCCATTGCACAGAGGAACACCATCACTGAAGCAAAAATTGTGTATGGCTGGTGAATAAACGCTTTGGATGAGCGAATGATTTTATCGGGTCCTGGGATATTCCATTTTTGATGGTAAAGCAGACCTTTTGAGGTCAGCACATTGCTGAACGACTATTAGTGATATGTACCGAAATTTTACTATTTATTAGACCGATTATGCCGTTACATAGGGTAAGGTCAGTTTGAAGGCCCGTTTAGAGAAGGTTGCTATATTGGCCAGCTTGAAAGAGGCTATAAAAGTTTCGGGGCTTCCACAAGCTATCAGTTATCACGATTTCCCGGAGTCGGATTTTTTTGCTCCATGTGTTGGATTTCAGACACTCCTCGTTGTAATATTACAGCTACGATAGATGGTGTGGATGGCAATGGGTGTAACGTCCATTATCTACTCACGTGACGCGATGTCCATAAGCTGTGTCAAGCATAATCAGCCTGTGAGCGAAAATCATTTCAACAATACGCATCAAGTTAGCCCTCCAATCAGGGTTCACTATTGACGTTCACTGTGTATTTGAAAGAACAACGCAAGAAGACAATACACAGGGTCTCACAAGAAACCTAGCAGTTCCCTATAGACTTTGAGAATCTTTCGACGTTCAATTACTGTGTAAATCGACTGTCGGTTTGACAGTTGAATTGTAACTGCTTTCCGAAAAGTTGAGTTAACATTGTCATTACGCACTGGCATTATGTGTGGCAGGACTAATTTACTTACCTCAGGCTAATATACTGCTCGGTTCTTATAGAAACCAAACCTGCCAAGAAGACACTGCTCATAGTGTTTTAAGCAGCTTACCCTCTAGTATGTTCTNAGCATTCAGATAAAACTGAAAGTCCTTAACAGAGGGATAAACGATCCAACAGACCTGAAGTTCTGATGAAACGCCCACAGCTAGTTTGTCCTGTCCTGTACAACAAGCGATTTTCGAACCATATCTCACTTGCTATCACTCTTGTTATCACATAGCAACTTTTTTGGGTTTATTCTCATCTTCGTTTTGCTGCAAGCATGAGACGGAATGACGAATCAATCCTAGTCCACAGTGTTACCTAGAACTACTCCTTAATAAGTGGTAGGAGGAAACAATAAACGGATGGATACCTTGCGCAGCACATACCGATAACTGTCATCATCGTCAGCATGACACCAGTGTTCAACATCGAGGCTTAACTGCCGTACAACCATGGTTTATTTGAAAGACTTATTGTAAAGAAAAGAGTAAAGGTGGACGGGGGAAGGACTTAGTGCTAGCTTTCCACAATCATTTTGAGGTGCCTATNGCAATCTGGATAGAAACTGACAACAAGAACGCCACTGACATCGGTTGGCAGCCATATCTTGTAGTGTCTCCAACCTGGCACAGTAAGGATCACGCGGTCTCTATCCTGGAAGGCGAGTAGCACTAAAAGCACGCAAGCGTTCCATGATCTCCTTCATACTCCTCTGCCAAGTCAAGGGTTGACCACCTCTCTGTTTACACCACTCTGAATTGGGCATGGAAAACAGCACTCTCTCCGGCAAAAAATGATTACGGCCTGAAGGCTTATCTACATGCGGTCTAGTTATCCAACTGAAAGGAACATGGCTAAAAGTTAAGTTTGTCAAGTTGTTTCATTATTGCCAAAGTGCACCCTTGCGATGTGCGCTTTTGCAGACTAAAAGGGTGCCTTTATCCATGTAATTTACTGAGACAAGATTACCACACATAAAAGAGTGTTACTTTATCGGTTGTTTGGCAAAATTCTTGTTACTTTAAAATTGCCAAAAGTAACAAGGCAATCTATACAAGATATCATAAAAGGGTGAAAGAAGATAACGAGAACATTTGATTTTGGAATAAGAGCCGTACAAATACTTTTTTGTTTTACCGCGGGTTTTTACGGAAAGCGTCTGATTGTGCGACGGTAAAGCTGGCGCTGCTATTTTCTATGATGATGATGAGTACATCCGATATCCTAAGATTTTCGCCAGACACACGCATGGCGTTCCATCACCGTCGGTTGAAAACTGTCCAGCACTTAGTGTCAGCGAATAAGTACATGAAAAGTACCCCAAATTCTTTCGATAGAGCCTTGAATCGTCTCACAAGAATCGATGTGAAATATTTATAAAACTGTTGAAAACAAACACAAATGCCTCAATTTACTAGAAAATTGTCGCTTAGATAATTCCAAGATAAATATGTTGCAGTTTGCGGTCCGAACTGCGCTTCCAAAGCAGATTTCGCGAAAAGTCAATATCCCCAATATTGTTTTTGGTTATTTGCGATGATGACTGTGACAGAGTGATGCCGATGATGATGGCGATGGTAGCAATATGCTATTGATGGTGTTGATGATGATGGCTCTAATGATCATGATGTTGAGAATGGCAAAACTAGTGCTAACGATATGACAATATCCTTCAACGGTTCACAACCACCAAGCTATGTTGCATTCAGTTCTGATCAACCTTGATGTGGGTGTTAGAAGGGATGGTCATGATACATTTACTACTCAAGCATATACTAAAAAAGGAATCCTCACCAGATTGTACGTCTGGCAGAAATCGAGACGTGGTTAAAAAGCATGAATGCCAAGATCTTTCACCACTAGTTGCATCACAAATCTCGTCTTTGTCAGTTTTGTCCAAAAAATGAAGCAATGGATTTATAAATGGGTGATTAAAATACCTAACCGCTCGCACTCCTTAGCTTGAGTAATGACTTGGATTGGGTGTAAGTAAGCGTAGCTCCTAAACGAAGCCATAACGACAGTCGACAGTCTTGCGCTTTTTCTGCACTGTATCGTCCATTTTTCCATGGTGTGTTTTAAGGCAAAATTATGCTTTACCCTTTGTTGGTGTGCATAAATACTGCTATTATTTTCCTCTTACACAAACAACTTTTCTCCACCACCAACTCAACCTCTCTCCAAGGTGCTTCCACGGTTGGTTTAGTTTAGCCGCCACAGCTATCTCTGGTCAGGCTGGTTTGAACACCGCTTAAGATCCCAGTTACGATTTAATCACACTTCTCATCAGATAATAATGAACAAACGATTAAGTGTCCAAACGACAAGCCAGGAAGTTGTAGGTTTGAGACTCTATATAGTTTTTTTGGCGGAGGATACGCACTTTTGATGAGTCCAAATAGGAATGAAACAGCTGC
>NW_008752327.1:49245-51970 GCF_000715545.1 Opisthorchis viverrini
ATTATCACACTAGGCAGTGTTGAGTGTCAGTTGACGGCTGTTGTCGGGGGACATCGGAGGTCATTCGAAGAGTTCTAAGCATGACCAACATAAGATCAGAATTCCAGAAGGGGAGAACTCTATGCCCTGCACTGGTGAAATTGAAGGATCGCTACCCGGCAAACAGAACCAGAGACTGTGTCTACAAAATTAAGTATAACGACTGTACTAAGGTCTATTTAAGACAGACGGTCAGGGAATTTCACACCAGAATCGGAGAGCATAATAGAAAAGTAAACAGGCCGCCGAGAAACGCGGATGAATAACAAGCGTTACTGCAAGACTCGGCAATTGCGGAACACGCACTGGACACGGGACACAAAGTAGACTTAGAAAATGTTGAGGTTTTGAGGCGAGAACCACGCTCCACGTCACATAAACTGATAGCCGAAGCAGTAGAAATCGCCAAGTATCCCAGTGTTAACGGAATAGAAAGCGTGGAACGGGCTAACGTGTGGAGAATGATCTTGGGTCGCTCGAGATGACAAGTGTAGGTGTGTGGTCATCAGAAGGAGTAGTCATCATCAGAATTCCACTTGACCTCACCCTATTCAAACTAAATTGTCGGAGCACTCACAGCCCCACAAAGACTAAGGAAAGTCTACCAGTGGCCCCTGAGGTGAATCATCGACTGAAGCATCCTGAAAGGAAAGATTAACGAACCAAACTCGATCAGAACTAATTCGGAACTCCTCCAAACCACCAAAGCAAGATTTTGGTAACTTCAACAACCGACAAGAGCCATTAATTGACACTAAAAACCGCCTAGTGTGATAATCTGAAAAGGACTTACTGAAAGTTTCCTCGCCTGCCTTATTACCTGGCCAATATGGTGACCTGCTCGCTTGCTCTGATGAAGCTTTTGTGTCAAAGGCGAAACGTTGCCTAAATAAGAACTACAGATTGTTTACTAAGCTTTTCTGAAACTACGTTCGATTTAGGATTTGTCCAAGAACTTAATGGGTCGCCTGTCAGTGGTCCTGACCAGTTGCTTTTCTAAATTGTCTTTTATGGAGTGAAATGGTCTTGGGACTGAGCACGGTGTGAAATACGTTTGAGTGTTTTAATCAACCTTGGCTGTACAGCAGGAAACCGTTGAAAATGACCCAACTAGCCTTCAACCAACCGCTCTGTGTCTACAACCGTATTAAATATATTTGGACAGACCTTAGCACCATTTTAGGAGGCTTCCGTTTTCCTGAATTTCGATGGCAAGCAGAAAATTTGCTTGAAAAAGTGTGGTATTACTCATCTGTACTACACTGTCGACTCTTCAGCGAGTAGGTTGAATGCATTCCAAAACAGCTACCTGGTATCCACATGGAACTTAGGGAAGGATATAAAATAAGTCAAAAATCAGACTTTCACACGTGCTGACAAATATCAGTCGTATCCCGCACTTTTATGAGCAGATGAACTGAAACCTTCTTGTTTTACCGAACTATTTTTATAACTCTTACGGACTTTCGTCGGACATTGTGATTTTGCGGTTGCTCGCCGTCGATATCTGTTTGGATGTGACGATATCGATTTTGAGGTGTAATGATCTGCGCTTTATCCTCAGGATGGTAATTGTACCGACTTATTTTGTAACTCTGTGGTATCTGCAGAGGAGAATCCGTTGAGGTTTGTTGAATATGTATATTATTATGTTTGCAATAGTACGGTGATTCAGAATTCGGATTTCTGGGTCGTTTTCCTGGATTGGCACGCGTGACACAACTCAGTAAGCAGATTGCATTAATAACAGCTACTGAGGTATGTAAAGTTTTCCACAATCTCCAGTGGTTCTCCTTGAAGTGTAAGGGATGGGTTCGCAGATGGCACGTTCTGAAGCAGGACTTTGCACTTTGAAATTGCAAGGTGCACGCCAAAAGGTGGTACGACGGCGGACAGTTTATTCAACAGGGCTTTTGCTTCACTTTGGTCTTCAAAGATGACAGCGTTGTCATCTGCGTACTCCAGATCGACAAGGCTCTCACCAGCAAAAATTTGAACACCAAGGTTTTGAAAACCATTCAGTGTTTACCTCATTATTTCGCCAATGACGAAGTTGAACAAGAATGGGGAGAGTGGATATCCTTCTCTGTCACCACTTTTTGTAGGAAAGCTTTTGGAGAGCTCACCATACACCCTCACCCATCCAGAAGTATGCGAATATAGAGATCGGATCATGTTTACAAACTTCTGGAGCATATACTGTGGAGCAAGTGTAGATAACAGAACTGATCGATCAACAGAATCGAACGCACACTTGAAGTCAAGGAATACCAGGGTTGTGGGTCATCTATACATGTGGTGTTGCTCTGAAGATGTGAAGATGTGGTCAACGCAGCCTCTAACCGGTCGAAATCCCGCTTGATTCTCCTGAGACAAGACTTTGCGTGCCGCCATGAGGCGACGAAGAATCAATAACGCCAAAAACCTCGTCACAACAGGCACTAAACCAACACCTCTGTGGTTGCTACATTTGTAGCACTTGTAAACTGCTCTTTTTCATGCTCAGTATCACCTTCTTTTTTCCCATCATTATCAGTTACATCGCTGTACAAAAGTTTGTTTTACTGAAATACAACCGCTACCGCCCGCGCGTTGACTCCAACGTGACTTTGAGACTTTTGCTTAATGACTGTTGTTGTGACCGCCGGTTGGCTATATTTGACCGCTGCTAACACTAAACGTGAAC
>NW_008752327.1:52181-65070 GCF_000715545.1 Opisthorchis viverrini
ACATTCACTGCGAGTATCCTTTTTGAAAATGGGCACTACTATCGATTCACCCCAGTTGTCTGAGACGGTCCCCTCCCAGGTAGACCCAAATAGGCTAGACAGGCACAGGCTAAGGAATCCACCACCATCCTTAAAAAGAGCAGGTGGAAGGTCGCCAGGACCAGCAGAACGATGACGCTTGAATGGAGAAATGCATTTGGACACTTCTGTGACTGAAGGAGGCTCCATATTAACGGTCCATCTTTCTGTTGAAGGCCAGATTTCTGGAGCGAAGGTGGCAGATGGCCGGCCGAATTGCTGCTCGAAGCACTGTGCCCAGCGTTCCAAACGTTCTGCTTTGCCGCATTTCAGGGGGCCGTTTTGGACACTGATTATTTCGCTGACAAGAGGTTACCGAGGACCAATCAAACGAATCAAGTGGAGCAATTTGCGCCCGTTTCCAGCAGTCTTCGCATCTTCCATTTCTTCGACATTTCGGGTCCACCAAGCTTCTCGGTCTGCGCGGACACTCAGTTCCACCTGGCGTCTGATGATGCGTCGGGTAGGGTTGCGGTGGCAACCAGGTGGAATCTGTTGCTGGGTCCCCAGCAAAGACACGGTCCTAAAAGAGATCCAATGCTTGGGTGAGTTTGGCTGGGTTTTACGGCAAGCAGATGCTCCTGCTTTGAGTAGAATTTTGGATATTTTTCCCCAGTGGCCGTTTATATCCGACACCGTACCGTCCGGTAGGCACTGAAGGAGCTGGCTCTGATAATTTCGTTTGGTTTCTGCGTCAACTAGCTTCTCAACGGCTAAGCGAGGTGTGCGCGATTTGCGTACACCTGAAAAGCGAAATGAAAAGCAGCAGCGTACAAGTGCATGGTCGGAGTCCACGCTGGTGTTTCAGAAGGAGCGGCAGGCGCTGATTGACCCTCGCCACCGATGACTGACGGCGACGTAGCCTATTTGGATTCGGCGCTAGTTTGATGGTGAGCACCACGTTGTCAAGTCTCTTCGTGGCGGGTAGCAGGGATAAAGGTAGTCGCAAATTTCGCTTCAGTTTGCTAGTGCTTTGAAATGAATAAAGGGCTCTGGGAAAGCGGATATTTGAGGGCAGGGGACAGAAGATCACTGTTGACAAGTTTCCTCATCAATCTTCAAATCTTTTCGCTCAGACGCACTCGGTTGTTATTTGGCGAAACCATGACGGACATCAAATCTGCAACTGAGATAAAAAAAATCCCTAGCCTTAAAATTCAAAGCAGGACTGTCAACGATGTCGATCGGATAGTGTGATCGAGAATTCATAAAATACACAACAACCTCTCGCGAGGTCACTGGCATCGTGGAATTTAAACGCAGATAAGAGAAACATTCAGGATGGAGTCACATGCATAGGAAAAGGGCTGAAGTCGATGGCCACCTTATATTATCTGTGTAACCGGTAATGTTTTTTTGTCTTGCTTAGTTGATACCCGCATACTAGGATTTCCTTAATTGACATAAATAGTGGTGGCACCTCCTTGCCAAAAATTGCCACATAGCGATCCCGCCGCGTGCATTTTACGAATATTTTGTTGATACTCCCCAGCAGCTATAATTGACGGTATTAGAGCTAGCAGGTGTTATAATGATCTTCACAAGTCACAGGACCCGAATCTGGACATTGCGATGGTTGGAGAACGTGGATCACTACAGCCTCTGATCACATCCTCGCCTGCTCAAGCCACACTGTACTAGACGCACCACGCTTACTAGCCGAGACGACATAGATATTGTGGAGGCGGTAACTTCAGGGTTCGTAACAGAGCCAAAACTATACTCAACAATATGAGCAAAAGGGATGAGAGGTTTTAATGGACTGGTGCATGGGGTGATAAGGTAAGGTCAATTTTGCCCACCGTAAAAGGGACCACAGATAAGGGCGAGACCATTCCTTTGGAATCTATATATGGGAAGGACAGGTTCAGGCATAAAAGACGACACGACCCGGTTGGTTACCTGATTAAAGGAGTTTCCGTGCTCCAAGTTTAAACGCCCTCCATCACGTCATCTTTCTTGAACCAGGGAAGCATGAGCTGATTGGAGCATCCCAAAGAAATACATAAAGGAAGGAGAAACAGTCTAGAAGTTGGCCTAATTATAACTATTAGGCGTCCGCAAAAAATAATTCACAAGAGTGGGGTTTTCTAGCTGACCAAAGCCACGTTAAGGCTGGATAACGTTGTCCTGTCGGTGCAGTTTTTGTCTTTGTGCTCGGATAGCTCCGTGAGGCATGCGCTCCCGGTTGAATACGGTATATTGTTTGTTGTTGTTTGTTGTTGTGTTGTTTGTTCTTCCCCAACTGATTCCTTCAGTGTGTTTTTTCCTAACGTGCGCCTCGACCGCCGTTTAAAGGATCAACAATCTGGTGTTTTGGCCCCTGCACGAACCCGCAAATTCCTTCGTGAAGAAGTAAGTGGCCGAAATGCGTAGCTGGCGCTCCCGATGTTACGGCGACAGTCACAAGTGAGCAACGGCCATAAAGACCGCAAAGGCGTCGTTCTTATAATTAAGACCGAACAATTTGGCCTCAAAGACGCGTTCGATCTTAACAAATCGTGGAAAGCCACATTAGAACAGGCGAAAAGAAGGCGCTGGTCAGAAGCATGGGCCAATGATCCACCGTTGTGCTGTCGAAGTTCAGCAATGTAGCAACCATGTGTTGGGGATTCTTATCAACTGACGAGGCCCAGTGAGAACGTGAAAGTTGTTAAATTATGAATCATAATCATGGCCCCAGCTACCCTAAACACCTTCCCGAAGAAGTTCAGATGAGAATGAGGAGGCTGTCCAAGGCCCTTATGGGTAATAAAGAAGATTCGTTCTTTTCAGAGAACCGAAAGGTCGGGGAAGAATTTTTGCAGAAGAGTGCTCGCAGCGGGTAGTTGTGTATTAATTTGACTCTGGCACTTTCCGGACGGAGGGAATAATGGTCATCAATGGCCCATTCACAGCGGACTTGCATGCCCATGAGAGCACTTTTTAGGCTCAGGGGATTGTGGATGCCACCAGAGGGCCTGTTTAATTTCTCTGGGATACAGCATTTGTGTCCGGTGACGACATGCAAAATTTCTCCTTATCCAAGTTATTCATGAGGAGTTGATTTAGGGGTGACCACTTGACTGATTCCAGGTAGTTATAATGAGGACAATCCTTATTCTTTACTCGGGGGTGCCATGCCGTCTGGGACAAGAGACTGTATATACTGGGAAATTAAAAGTCAGAACGATAAATCTGGGGAAGCAACAACATTTCAGCTATCCTGCGGGAAATTCTAACTAAAAGTGAAGACCATTGCTTGGACTGAGTAGCCTTCGACAGTTGAGTTACTGGCCAGGGTAACGGCAAGCATGAGGATGAAGAAGTACAATGAATCGATATTCACCACGATGGCTTACGAAGCACCGTTTTTGGGCTACAGAAATAAAATCTGGTAACATACGAGGTTTCAACAATGAATGGGTCTGTCGTACCTTTTTAGTTGCTTAAGAATGGTAGTCTCAACTCCGAACCAACTTCGTTAATGGAAGCGGGTTACGGGGTTGAACTAATGTTACGGCTATCTGCTTTCTGAGTTTAAGTCACGCGTGCCAATCCAGGAAACGACCCAGAAATCCGAATTCTGGAATCACGGTACTATTGCAAATATAATAATATACATATTCAACAAACCTCAACGGATTCTCCTCTGCAGATACCACAGGGTTACAAAATAAGTCGGTACAATTACCATCCTGAGGATAAAGCGCAGATCATTACACCTCAAAATCGATATCGTCACATCCAAACAGATATCGACGGCGAGCAACCGCAAAATCACAATGTCCGACGAAAGTCCGTAAGAGTTATAAAAATAGTTCGGTAAAACAAGAGGGTTTTAGTTCATCTGGTCAGGGGAAGTAAATATGGGGATTGGCTGTCACACATGGTTGGAAACGGGAGCACAATGTTGGTAAGCTGTCTTCTACAACTAAGGTGGCAGCCACTAAAGTACCCTCCCGATGTTTCCGCGCCACTATTTTAGTAGCTGCGCGATCTTCGCCGCTCACGGTCCTTGGGGAGTCGCCAAACGAACACATTGAGGACAAATATGTGTGGCATTTGTGAGCATAGAGGAAAAAAGGAGCACCAAATCTGTCCTACGGGTGAGCGCACTAAGGGTGCATCAGGTAACCTCAGGGGCCAAGAAATTGGGGAAACTAGAGAAAGTTAGGTAATTCAGTATGTCTTCTAATAACCAGCGGTATGGCATGAAGCAACCGGGTTTTAGCCAACTTTCGTTCAAGGGGGTAAAAAACCATCCACCAGTCACCTCTCACCATTTTTAGCATAATTAAAGGTAATATGGTTTTTTCCGACAGAGTACCTGTAAACCGATGGCTGACAGGACAGTTTGGCACTGGCAGGGTTCTGATGAAGTATGGAAGGCCACCTTGTGAAATGGCTGATTCCCAGTTGAGGGATTTAGCAAGATCCCTATCACTCAGAATAGCTACAATTACTGCTGGAATTACCGACCACTCTTTTGAGTAGGTGACGCATAGTTTGGCTTTATTGTGACAAACGACATGCCATTGGCTTTGGTAAGGTTTCACGAGTCCGAACGAGTATCTGTGTTGCAGTCTAGGGATGAGCATTATAGCCGCACAAGCTCCAACATATTACAACAAATCACCTTGGCCAAGTTTTTTCGATGAAGGGCACGCGATAATACAATTCGGGTGATGCTTTTTAGAGCGTGACATGTGGGCTCCAGCTCTACGCCTTCCTGATCAAATGTTACAGTTGATGTGTGCCTATGTGGAAGGTGAGCTATTAGCTTCTATGCTTAAGGCGTTCACATAATTCAGAGAAATGTTGGGCGGACAGTGGCCAGTAAGGACATTTTGTATGGACAATTTGTCTGCGTAGTTACGAGTTGTCAGAGTTGCCTTTGGCTGCCATATCAATTTGTGTAATCTTCATATTCAAAAACCTATCACGAGTAAGCAGCGCGAGCGCAATCCGGGATGATTCACTCCGGCAGACAAACAGATGTGTGGAAAATGCCAAGTATTGCTTGAAAAATTGAGTTTACCTAATAGAAAGTATCGGTTAAGCCACACAGAAGGTGTTCCGGAACGTTGGGTGACCCATGCTGGAATAGGAGGTTCGTGCTTTGTATTAGTGACTGAAAGGCAATCCAGAATGGCGACGGCCATATTCTAATCTAAGTCTGCCGAACGACTACGAATGCGCCTTACCACATTCTCAGCCACTTGAGACTCTGACCCCCGAGACTGTACTATCTTTAAGTTGAAACTGACGAAATGGGATGAATCAACGTCAACTAACTTGTAGTTCCTGGTGGCAACTCGCAACTGCTTCTGGGGGCTTGACGCCTACTCCACCGAACGTCAATTTCCCACTGCGTTCCGAGTAATAAGGTGCATTATTCACAGATGTGTTTTAGCTCGCTTCCCATCCACTAACTGCGGCAACTGACATCGACTTTCGGTGGCCTGCGGAAAAAGCTTAAACGGAATGTGGTTAAACCTCAGCTTCTGAAAATCAGAAAAGCCGCAAACGTTATCAAGCAGTGGATTGTCCGGGAAAAGGTTCTGCTGCGCTAATGCTCAGCATTTGCAACGGATGATTGGGGACAGTAAGCCTCAGCCTAGATGGCAACCTTGGGTCAAAGGATTTGGCTCCTCTGTTCTTCGCGGCTGAGAGGACCAATCGCCGGTTTACCTAATCACATCGATTGCTGTGAAAATGAATCTTGCTTGATGTGCTGACAGTTTTTGGCTTCTCTCCAAGATGGGTAAGCATATAACTAACTATTTATGCTGTCTAGTCCCTAGCCCTTCCCAAAAGCGCAACAAATTCTTATTATGCTTCTGGATTGGGCTGAAGCACAAATGCCTGAAGGAGTGTGTTCCAGGGCTCCTGTATGTCCAGAGTTTTGTCTCCAGAATGAGCAGACTGAAAGTCGTGAGTTTATGGTGTGCGACTAGTACCGATGCTTCACATCGTCAGTTGGAGTTGGGGGACGTGGACAACTTCATCTGACGTATGTAATATAGAAACGCTTGCCAAACCCTGTGAGGGACGCCTCCTAGGCTATCACCGCAATCTTGATGTGGTAGTCGAGCTTCGTCCTTGTTTGAAAAAAGTAGGTGACAACCTTTAACTCAGCCAGGTGATCATCCGCTTCTATCTTTGCTGTTGGCAATGCAGCCGTAAAAGTCTATTTTTATTCTGCTATGCTTGCTTGCACCATAGCTCAATGCATTTTGCATAAGTCTCCCGTTTCTTGGGGTGTAATATTCAGTGGATGTCAGCCAAAAGGCATAATGCAATAATAATAATGATGCTTATTCCCACCTTGTTGGCGTACACCGTCAGGCACGATCATACGTTTACAGCCAGAATAAAGCATGACTGGGGGATTTGCCGGTCCTGGAGAGTGCGCGGAAAAGTACACAATGTCATAAACAGTTGACAATATCCGATTAAATAATAATAATAGGTTTGTTTCCCATCTGTGGGGAACATGCCGTGGTCGCGTCTTTAAGACCTGAACCAGGGAAGCCGCAAATCCCCTGCCAGAACAATTTATTCATCAAAACGCCTAATACCTTTGCTATCTGGCTCGTTCGATATCATCCCTCAGTTGAGGTGGATGGGTGTCTGTAGTTGTGCACGACAGCCAATTTTGCTTTGCTGTCTACTGCGAGCAACCCAAGTTGTACCCCGCCGGTTGATAAGGCATCGTGCACACCGAGCGGCACTTTGTGGTGTATACGAGCTAGGTTCTCTTTGAAGTATAGCGTAAGCAACGACGGTCCCCTTGAACCGTTTCAACTCAGAAATGCAAGCATCTCCTTGACATAGGATTAGGTTATGGCGTTGCGATTAGCAGCTCACACTGTATATCTCCAGCTTTAAACATTCTATTACTCCTCCGGGCTGACTGAGGAGATCCCATTATTCTTCGGTATTTGAATTGTAGAACTTTGCTGCAAGTAACCTTGACCTAAGTGCTCCCAGGGCATTGTCAAGCAGTTTGCCAAGAGACTTGACCAGCGGACAGATATACAGATTATGCCAATGTTTACAACTTTGGTCCATTTACTGGAATGGATTCATACGCCGAAAGAACCATGTACTTGAAACCTCACACAAGTCACCAGAAGTTGATGGTGCCTCCACCACGGTGACTGCATGGAATAATACCTTTCCAGGCATTGGAACCCAGGCTTCCGCAGCTGTCAACTCGGGCAGAGGACACCAGAAAAATTTAAATACTTGGCTAGCCCACACCTTCCGTGTCAGAAAATGTATTGAGGGTTGTATCATGTCCCACAAGTTACTATGAACGCACAATGACCCGCAAAATTCGTGCTTTCTAGCCGAGGCACATTTTTCAGTAGCCCTATAGAGTATAGGGACCCATTAGTCGCACAATGCTCTTAGCTGCAAGACCTTTAAAGGTAAAACAAAATGTTTCGACAAAATGTTGCATTTTCTTGTGTATGTGCTCAAACCAAAACCATCCTGACCTAAGTTCACACTTTTGCAGCTCACCAAGTTTCATTGTCCACTGATACAATCTGGCGGAAAAGTCTGGTGGAATAAATCCCCAGTATCGCTGAGACCACGGGAAACGCAAATGGGGCACAAAATTTAGGACTGGTACTCTTAATTCAATTGCCCGACCGCTTCAGTCCATCGGGGACAAGTAGTAGCTTTCGAAAATTCAGTTCCATTGTATGGATATTGAGCGCTGAGATTATATCTCATTGAACACAGATATGAAATTTGAGGTGATTGTTGGCCATGAAAAACCGTTCACTTAAACGAATCAAGCATGCAAGAGATTGGTAAAAAACACTGTAGATGGTAATTTTCCAATGTGCAGTGGTAACCTCCAAACTATCCTCGTTTCCTGGAAATAATTTCCACTAGCCAGTCGGCGAAAGCTGCTCTAATGCATTCAATATCATACTTTTGTGCGTATAACTCAGCTACAATTTAGTTCATCCATGAGATGGCCTGAGGTTCAATAGGCAATATGGTTGGCGCAAATGGATCACCTCACATTGACCTCAGCAAGGAGTCCACGAAATGTGACTGTAAAGCAAGCCCAAGTAGCCTATTAAGGTACCCGTCTACAAACTTCTTAGATGTTAAATAATCTGTCGGTGATAGCTGTTGATGTGATATCTGTTGGGTATATTTTCGGGTATGGTCAAACGGAACGATCATTTAGCAACCTCAGCAGGACGAGCACAGACTCCTTTTTAGATTTGGTAGATGCTCTTCGTAGTTCAAGGTTGTTCATCAAACATATGGAGTGCAAGGCGTTTCTGGATTCAAGTCAAGTGGTGATACTAGTGGTTATCTTGGAAAACGATATTTAGGGTTTGAGGACACTCCTGTTTTTCTCCAATCAAGCACTGCTATTCATCAAAATGTCGGCAAACAATTATGGACATAGGTAACTAAAAACACGTGATTTGTTGAGAAGCCGGAACGGGAAATTTCCCGTAGTCTAGCTGCGAACCAGCCCTTTGATTTTTGGGCCATTTTTCACATACCGATTCACATAGCGATGCTGGAGAATGATTTTCCGGTATTTGTTGCCGTTTACATGAAGACGTGATTAAAAACTTGGATTTCCGCCTTCCACAAAGAGCGTAATTATTGTTCTGTAAACTGCCGTTCAGTTTCACAGAGCAACTGGATAACTCGGTATCATCTACTGATGCGATTTTCGTGCTTGTAGCTCTCGGCACTAATGTGTCTAGTTAAACCTACGATGTGAAATTGCACTTTCCTATATTTTATCTAAATTTTTGGCCATGATATTACCTAAACGCGTTTTGAAGTTAACAGCACCAACGTCAAAAACTTCCGAGATAATCCTCTGTTACTAAGTAAAATGATGTAGCATAAAGGATGACATAAAATGGATCAATTAGAATGTCCTTTGTTGCTAGTATTAATGGTTACTTTTACGGCTCTCCATTTTTCGGATTTCCGTCAGTAAAAATGACAAATTTTTGCAATGACGCACTTGAAAACTTTTTAACTTGATACCAGAATTTTATAGACTGCATGGAAGAAGCTAAACATCCAGCAATGTGTCGCGTTAGCAAAAGGATGATAACATTTGTTCATGTCTACTGCGCCTTTAGCGCTGTGCTGACGTGCTACCCAAACAAACGCAAGGGCTGAGCTAATTTCAGACCGCCAAAGCCTGAGAGAAAGGAGTCAAGATGGGTTCTATCCCAAACCCTTCAACGTGTTATTTTGCCCCAAAACCACAGAGTTGTCTCGGGCTACAAGCCACTAACATCATACACACATACATGGTCGCTGGCCTGTTCGCCGAGCTGGACAATTCGATTGCAAACGTTTCATCACCAATCGAGGTGACATCATCACCTATGTCTGAATTTAGTGTGTTCATCCAAAACGTTACCATTAACGGTATTAAAATAGCTTATTCCGTTCTATGTTCTACAGTCTCATCGGATAGTTTTGGGCGGAATTAATTGCTGTCACATGGCATTACGTATGTACTATATTATTCCGACGCAGGAACGCAACTTGACCTGAGATTTTGTTTAAAAAAGCTACAAGATGCGTAAATCTCTAACCTCAACACAGAATAAAACAGCAGCGGAGGAAGACTATTGCCTAATTATGTTGTGAGAGTGCTGAGTGATTGGCTTAAGCGATCCTGCGTTATACGTACTGGACACTGAGTCAGTAAGCCAACAACGTGACAATGAACCGACGAACAGGAGCGATTAACTGGGGGAGTAGTGCCCTTTCCAAACGAGACGTGTGCAGTCTTCTGTATCGTCCACCATGTGTTCTCCAAACAGTTTTGGCTACATCACGTGTACACAATCGTACTCATTAATAGTCGTGAAAATTGTAGGTGATTCGAGCGCCTTCCCGCAGCTGAAGGAAGGCGTCAATCGAGGGGCTATATGTGAGGTGACCACGTGATGTGGTTTCTGTGGTTAAGGGATGAGTGACGTATGATCGTGTCTATCGTGCCGATCAGCCAATCGTAGCCGAAAGGTTAAGTGTTCAACTCCTGGCCGGAATGTCGCGAGGTCGTCGATCGGCTTTCCAGGAGAGATTGGCTTCACTCGCAGGACGGACTCTCAATCGAGTTGTAAAAGGCCATTTCCAGCCAATTTAGACGGGGACAGTGATTCATCAAATAGTAACTAGAGGTTCAGTGCCAACATAGTAAAGGTTTTTAGTGCACCATTAGATTAAGTAACCATCTTGCCAGTAGGTAATTCTAAGTTATTTTTCACAGGACCATATTTAATCACAGCTGACAAGTCATCCACATAAGGGATGTCAGGATTTTGTGAATAAATGTACAGTACTCACGAGATTTAAGTAGCCAAATAGACGGGTTAAATGCATGCCTCCGTGTCCCGGAGTTGTGGCGATTTCCTAATTTATTTATTTCCAGATTGAAATTGGTGTAATCAGCTAGATCACCTCGTCAATATGTCCACTGTGTTGTCGCCTCACTACGATGCTCATACTTGAGGAGTAACCCTGGAAACAGGGTTTTCTATAAACTTCTGACAAGATTTTCGAATCCAGGCGGCAGCATGAGCTTTGCAACCTCAGACAACTGACAGCAATGACATTCCAAGACGGCACTTGCTTGAAAAAATGTTTTCTTGGACCAATTTATCAAATACTCTGTTTTTTCTGCGCCTCCGAATGACAACCATCTACAGCCGGATCCTTGAACTGTGTATGAATTTGGTTCGTCTGCGCATATACCTGCTGCGACATAAATCTGTGCAGACATTTTTGTTGTCTGCATGAAACTGATGGTTCCGTTCATGTTCTAACATTTTCCGGTGCTATATTTACGCTGAAAAAAGTACTATTAACAGCGATATCATTAGAATATGCTATAACTATGGCGTCTTCTGTTTCAGTGAGAAGCCAATGAACCACATTTATAGATTACCTGTTGAACGATATTTGATTTTGCCGGGAGCACACTTGGAACCCAGCTGAATCTCTCGTTTATGGTGTATGCAAATAAGTGTGTTTCGCTGCTTCTGTACAATTTGGGTTCAAAAGCAGAACATAAGCTTGACGGAAACTCGGGGACCCCGCCTACCTGATGAGCTCGGGAGCCGGATGGCTCAGTGGTTAAAGAGAGAATTTACTGACCTAAAGACCCGTGGTTCGAACCCGACCTCTGCCTACCGACTTCCCCTTTCTATGCTTGGACAGCTTGGCAGTACACCAGCCCTTGCGCTTCCTTCTGGTGGTATGGCAATTAGGAACCGAAAGGATGCTGAACACGTGAGCTCCAAGAAGAGCGCAACCGGTCGCAGGCTGTCGCCAGCTGTACATTATGTCCATATCGCAATTCTGTTTTTGCTTGACAGTGAATGTCCACAGTTTGGCACACAACAAGGAATGGACAAACACGTTTGACCAAATCCTCTTAGAGCGTGACAAAGTCACCAGTATTGCATGTACGGGGCGACTGGCTTACTACAACGTACACATTATGGAAACTCCCCACACAAACACCTGTCAGGTGGAACTCTTTAAATCCTCTACAAAAAGACGTATTTGCGCAATGGTTGGAATTAACGTTCATTTTAGTGTCTTGCTTGATTCAAAATTTGCTCTTTCCGACCTGAGACGAGTCATTTAGGTGTATGAAATTAAGAGAGTAAAAGCCGTTTTTCGAAATGAAGTCCTTATCTTTCAGTCTTTTGTCTGATTTCTTCGCTTCCCNCTGGTCTGCGTTGGTTAGTTTTCCCACAACGAGGGGTGGGTGCGAAATCTTCCCGGTTTACAAACGCAAGAGTTTGCGCAACAGTGTTATACGTGAGGTCCTCTTATAACAACTATAATTTCGATGTTATCAGTTCAGCCTACAATAATCAAAATGGACGCCGTTCATCTCCGAACTACTTCGAATAAATGCTGGGACAATGTGGGAAATTATGTAACCTTCACTCTTTAGTGGACGTAGTGCAGTTACCTCCCAAATTCTAATTGGATTTACCTCAATTGCATATGAGTTATTTCCATACATATTCATTTCCCGCTTAGTGAGTAAAAGAACGTAACCATACCGTTGGTGTGGTTAAACAACACAAGTCCGGTTTAGTTCAACCTGTTTCTAAGTGAAAATAGATTTATATATGGGAGAGAAGCCTGAGGTTAGTTCACTAGAGCCGGTGACTACTGTTTCTATTTACAAATTTAGCGTAAAGTGGTGGAATGAACGTGGAAAATATAGAAAACCATCCTCTCTCACCAGGGGGTTTGACGAGGTTTGAAAATTTCAGCTAGCATATCATAGATTGTGGTTGATTCTCCATTCAAACTCATTTCATGAAGCTTGAAGATAAAACCAATGTCTTTTACAGTATATGATCATGAGTGCAATGGAATTAGTGGGATATAACATACTAGCTGCAGAGCTGGTGGCTGCAAATTAGTAGTGTTCAAGTTTATTGTCAAGCTTGGTGAATCGTTAAACAGTCTCATGATCAGCTCCCAATGTATGCGCCCCAGCTTTCTATACATTGCAACTCTGCAACTTGTAGGAAGAAACAGGCACTGGATAAAACATTGCATATCTGCACATGAGAGATAAACAGTTGTGTCAAAAATAATTAGATGGGAAGTGGACGATTTGTGCGTACACAAACTGCTATCAGTGTGCAAGACAGGGTGTGCAAGCGCGAGTTGGCGGGAACAGGGACAAACATCATCATCATCATTCCCAAACTTAGCAGCACCAGTGTTGACACTGATGCTTCACTACCGGACAACGATAAGGTACGTCTAATATATATAT
>NW_008752327.1:66352-70242 GCF_000715545.1 Opisthorchis viverrini
GTCTCTGCGGTTGCTACATTCACTGCGAGTACCCTTTTGAGAATGGGTACTACTATCGATTCACGCCAGTTGTCTGGGACGGTCTCCTTCTCCCAGATAGACCTAAATAGCCTAGACAGAGACAAGCTGGGGAGTCCATCGTCATCCTTGAAAAGAGCAGGTGGAAGGTCGTCAGGACCAGCAGCACGATGACGCTTGAGTAGAGAAATGCTTTCGGACACTTCTGAGACTCGAGGCGGCTCCGGCGAGCTTGGCTGAGTTTTACCGCAAGCAGACGCTCCTGCTGTGAGTAACGTTTTGGATATTTTTCCTCAGTGGTCGTTTGTATTTCAACACCGTATCGTCCGGCAGGCATTCGAGGAGCTGGTTTTGATAGTTTCGCTTGACTTCTGGGCCCGCCAGCTTCTCAGTGGATAAGCGAAGTGTGCGCGTTTTGCGTGAGAAAGTGAAAGTTGTAAAATTGCTGAATCATTTTCATGGCCCCAGCTAACCTAACTACCTTCCCGAAGAAGCTCAGATGAGGATGAGGAAGCCGTCCTAAGCTATTGGGCGCACCCATACAACAACCCAGCTCTTACCGTAGCCTGATGCACACGACCCTTAAGATCCAGCGAGATCCCGGACGGAGGGAATAATGGTCATCAACGGCCCCATCACAGCGGACTTGCATGCCCATGGGAACACTTTTCAGACTCAGGGGATTGTGGATGCCGGGCCTGTTCAATTTCTCTGGGATATAGCATTTGTGTCCGATGGCGACATGCAAACTTTCTCCTTATCCAAGTTATTCATGAGGAATTTATTCAAGGGTGACCATTTGACTGATTCCAGGCAGTTATTATGAGAATAATCTTTGTTCTTCTCTCGGGGGTACCATGCCGTCAGGGACAAATGACTGTATATACCGGGAAATTAAAAGTCAGAACGACAATTATGGGGAAGCAACAACATTTCAGCTATCCTGCGGCACATTCTTACTAAAAGTGAAAGACATTGCTGGGGCTGAGTGGCCTTCGACAGTTGAATTACTGGCCAGGGCAATGGAATCTTGAGGCTTAGGAAGTGCAGTGACTGGATATTCACCACGATGGCTTGCGAAGCGCCGTTTTTGGGTTACAGAAATAAAGTCATGTAACATACAAGGTTGCAAGAATGGATATAACCGTCGTACCCTTATAGTTGCTCAAGAATGGTAGTCTCAACTCCGAACCATTTTCGTTCATGAGAGCGGGTTACGGGGTTAAAGTAAGATGGCAGCCATCAAGGTACCCTCCCGATGTTTCCGCGCCACTATTTTAGTAGCTGCTAAATTTTCCTCACTCACGGTTCTTTGGGAATCGCCAAGCGAACACACTGGGGATAAATATGTGGCATTTATGAGCACAGAGGCAAAAAGGAGCACCAAATATGTGTTGTCCTACGTTTGAGTGTACTAAGGGTGCATCAGGTAACCTCAGAGCCAAATAAATTGGGGAAACTAGATAAAGCTAGTTAATTCACTGCGTCTTCTAGTGACTAGTGGTATGACATGAAGCAATCGGTTCTTGGCCGAGTTTCTTTCAAGGGGTTAAATAATCGTCCACCGGTCACCTCTCATCATTTTCAGCATAATTAAAGGTAATATGGTTTTTTACGACGGAGTACCTGTAAACCGATGGCTGAGAAGAGAGTGTAGCACTGGCAGGATTCCAATGAAGTATGGAAGGCCACCTTGTGAAATGGCTGATTCCCAGTTGAGGGATTTAGCAAGATCCCTATCACCCAGAATAGCTACAATTACTGCTGGAATTACCGACCACTCTTTTGAGTAGGTGACGCATAGTTTGGCTTTATTGTGACAAACGACATGCCATTGGCTTTGGTAAGGTTTCACGAGTCCGAACGAGTATCTGTGTTGCAGTCTAGGGATGAGCATTATAGCCGCACAAGCTCCAACATATTACAACAAATCACCTTGGCCAAGTTTTTTCGATGAAGGGCACGCGATAATCCAATTCGGGTGATGCTTTTTAAAGCGTGACATGTGGGCTCCAGCTCTACGCCTTCCTGATCAGATGTTATAGTTGATGTGTGCCTATGTGGAAGGTGAGCTATTAGCTTCTATGCTTAAGGCGTTCACATAATTCAGAGAAATGTTGGGCGGACAGTGGCCAGTAAGGACATTTTGTATGGACAATTTGGCTGCGCAGCTACGGGTTGTCAGAGTTGCTTTTGGCTGCCATATCAATTTGTGTAATCTTCATATTCAAAAACCTATCACGAGTAAGCAGCGCGAGCGCAATCCGGGATGATTCACTCCGGCAGAGAAACAGATGTGTGAAGAATGCCAATTATTGCTTGAAAAATTGAGTCTGCCTATTAGACAGCATCGGTCAAGCCAGACAGAATGTGTTCAGGAACGCTGGATGACCCATACTGGAATAGGAGGTCCATGCTTCGTATTAGTGGCTGAAGTGCAATCCAGAATGGCGACGGCCATATTCTAATCTAAGTCTGCCGAATGACTACGAATGCGCCTTACCAAATTCTCAGCCACTTGAGACTCTGACCCCCGAGACTGTACTTTTTTCAAGTTGAAACTGACGAAATGGGATGAATCAACGTCAACTGACTTGTAGTTCCTGGTGGCAATTCGCAACTGCTTCTGGGCGCTTGACGCCTACTCCACCGAGCGTGTGTTCCCACTGCGTTCCGAGTAATAAGGCGCATTATTCACAGATGTGTTTTAGCTCGCTTCCCATCCACTAACTGTGGCAACTGACATCGACTTTCGGTGGCCTGCGGAAAAAGCTTAAACGGAATGTGGTTAAACCTCAGCTTCTGAAAATCAGAAAAGCCGCAAACGTTATCAAGCAGTGGATTGTCTGGGAAAAGGTTCTGCTGCGCTAATGCTCAGCATTTGCAACGGATGATTGGGGACAGTAAGCCTCAGCCTAGATGGCAGCCTCAGGCCCCAGGCTTTGGCTTCTCTGTTCTTCGTGGCTGAGAGGACCAATCGCTGGTGACCAAGGGTCGTTTATCTAATCAGATCGATGCTGTGAAAAATGAAACTTGCTTGATGTGCTGACAGTTTTTGGCTTCTCTCCAAGATGGGTAAGCATATAACTATTTATGTTGTCTAGTCCCTAGCCCTTCCCAAAAGCGCAACAAAGTCCTACTATGCTTCTGGATTGGGCTGAAGCACAAATGCCTGGGTGTGTGTGTTCCAGGGCTCCTGTATGTCCAGAGTTTCGTCTCCAAAAAGGAGCAGACTGAAAGTCGAGAGTTCATGGTATGCGACTAGTACCGATGCTCCACATCGTCAGTTGGAGTTGGTAGACGTGGATAGCTTCATCCGACGTATGCAATATAAAGACGCTTGCCAGACCCTGTGAGGGACGCCTTCTGGGCTATCACCGCAATCTTGACGTGGTAGTCAAGCTTCGTCCTTATTTGGAATAAGTAGGTGATAATCTTTAACTCAGCCAGGTGATCATCCGCTTCTATCTTTGCTGTTGACAATGGGGCCGTAAAAATCTATTTTTATTCTGCTATGCTCGCTTGCACCGAAGCTCAATGCATTTTGCATAAGTCTCCCGTTTCTTGAGGTGTAATATTCAGTGGACGTCAGCCAAAGGACAAAGTGCAATAATAACAATAATGCTTATTCTCATCTTGTGGGCATGATCATACGTTTACAGTCGGAATAAAGCATGACTGGGGGATTTGCCGATACTGGAGAGTTCGCGAAAAAGTACACAATATCATAAACAGTTGAAATATACGGTTAAATAATAATAATGGGTTTATTTTCCAACTGTGGGGAACATGCCGACTGATGCGTGGTCGTGTCTTTACGACCTGAACGCGGCGGTCAGCAACACAAAGTGGAGGAAAGTACAGCCAAAGAG
>NW_008752327.1:73891-75870 GCF_000715545.1 Opisthorchis viverrini
GCGGAGGAAGGCTATTGCCTAATTATGCTGTAAGAGTTTTGAGTGATTGGCTTAAGCGATCCTGCGTTATACGTACTCGACACTGAGTCAGTAAGCCAGCAACGTGACAATGAACCGACGAACAGAAGCGATTAACTGGGGGAGTAGTGCTTTTTCCAAACGAGACGTGTACAGTCTTCTGTGTCGTCCACCGTGTATTCTCCAACTAGTTTTGGCTACATCACGTGTATACAATCGTAATTATTACCAGTCGTGAAAATTGTAGGTGATTCGAGCGCCTTCTCGCAGCTGAAGGAAGGCATCAATCGAGGAGCTATATGTGAGGTGACCACGTGCTGTGGTTTCTGTGGTTAAAGGATGAGTGACGTATTATCGTGTCTATCGTGCCGATCAGCCAATCGTAGCCGAAAGGTTGAGTGTTCAACTCCTTGCCAGAATGTCGCGGGATCGTCGATCGGCTTTTGAGGAGAGATTGGCTGCACTCGCGGGACGGACTCTCAATCGAATTGTAAAAAGCCATTTCCAGCCAATTTAGACGGGGACAGTGATTCATCAAATAGTAACTAGAGGTTTAGTGTCAACATAATAAAGGCTCATAATGCACCATTAGATTAAGTAAGCATTTCCTCTGTTTTCATTCAACGGTTTTCTGAGTTTCCATCAAATAGCGAGAAGATTTCTTATTCTCCGACCCAAAAATGACCGGTTAAAGTATAAACCTGCTTAAATTCGCAGTGAAAAGTTTCCAACTTTAGAAAAGCTTAGTCCTAGAAAACTTCAAGCGCATAGTAAAATTATTTCTCTTGGGTGAATACGCAGCATCGTTTCTAGGGCACTGCAGTTTGCTGGTCCAATTGCCAGTAGGTAATTCTAAGTTATTTTTACACAATGAACCCGATTTTCCAGCTTGTCTTACAAAGGTCACCGCCAAATCCACGCGGAAAAATACATTAATTTTGAAGTGGTGCGGACTACAGATAAGTTCTCGAAGATATAGCTTTGAAGATTTTGAGGCCTATGAACTTTTGGTACGAACAGCGAATCTTCGTGTAGCGGGGCTGGTGCGTGTGGCGGGCCGGAATGCATTTGGTTCCTAACCTTATTTAAATGAATCGGAAATAAAATATAAAAAAAACTTCTCAAAAGAAGTGCCAGCTGCCAATCAACTCCTCGGGCGTGACTTACAGGACCATATTTAATCACAGCTGACAAATAATCCACATGAGGGATGTCAGGATTTTGTGGAATAAATGTATACTACTCACGAGATTTAAGTAACCAAATGAATGGGTTAAATCCATGCTTGCCGTATCTCGGAGTTGTGGCCATTTCCCAATTTCTTTATTTCCAGATTGAAATTGGTGTAATCAGCTAGATCACATCGTCAAAATGTCTACTGTGTCGTCGCCTCACTACGATGCTCACACTTGGAGAGTAACTCTGGAAACAAGGTTTTCTATAAACTCCTGGCAGGATTTTCGAATCCAGCCGGCAGCATGAGCTTTACAACCTTAGGCAGCTGACAGCAATGACATTCCAAGATGGCACTTGCTTGAAAAATATTTTATTGAACCAATTTATCAAATACTCTGTTTTTTTGCGCCTCCGAATGACAACCATCTGTAGCCGGATCCTTGAACTGTGTATGAATTTGGTTCGTCTGCGCATATACCTGCTGCGACATAAATCTGTGCAGACATTTTTGTTGTCTGCATGAAACTGATGGTTCCGTTCATGTTCTAACATTTTCCGGTGCTATATTTACGCTGAAAAAAGTACTATTAACAGCGATATCATTAGAATATGCTATAACTATGGCGTCTTCTGTTTCAGTGAGAAGCCAATGAACCACATTTATAGATTACCTGTTGAACGATATTTGATTTTGCCTGGAGCACATTTGGAACCCAGCTGGATCGCTCGTTTATGGTGTTCCAAGTAGGTGTCGCGTATGCAAATAAGTGTGTTTCGCTGCTTCT
>NW_008752327.1:79903-87053 GCF_000715545.1 Opisthorchis viverrini
CAAAATTTCTGGTCGTGCCTACTGGCTGAAGCGACATGGACATTTGGGTATTCCATGGATGAGAAGAAAGAACTTGTGGCATCCTCCTAATCCGGAATATAATACTCCCCAGTGTTCGGTTCTGACGTAGCCAAAACTTCTAATTTTGGGTCATAGTGGGGTGAACTTGGTACCCCGTAAATGAAGCAAAAACTTCGGGGGCTGAGAGATACTAACTGAGATACTAACATGACAACGGTATTCGTCACTCAACTAAGCAGCATGCATATAAATTAGAAAATGCTACCCAGGCTGCTTGGAAGTTGATGGTAGTCCGAGTAGATTTGGTATTTTTTAATTAAGACTTTGTCCTTTAAAGTGAAACCCATCCCGACTGAAAACCCGAAAAGCACTGAACAGATTTAGACCTAACACACTACTCACAAGATTGCTGAAAACTCTTTGACAGCCCAGGAGGCTCATCAGATAGACACAGTCCAAGAATTTCCACCATGACGAGATATTCAGCAGAATTCAGTTAAGTTTCTCGGCAAAACAAGTTCGCTTTCAACTGAGATTTATCGGAACGCCGTACGGATACTGCTTCTTGGTGGGAATCATCAGCAGTGCATGCCAAACGAACTCTCGACTTCCCGGCTAAGATTTGAACAACTGGCTGTTTCAAAGTTTTCGAAATTCTCACGGCAACCCTGGTAAAATACAACAGGTTGTGCCAACCACCAACAACAGCTCAGCGAACAAGCCAACGACCACCATCTANCTTCATCAGACACACTTCCATCAGAGCTACTACAACCACCGAGGTACGTAAAGTTTGCCACAATCTCCAGTGGTTATCCTTGACGTGTAAGCGATATGTTCGCAGATGGCACGTTCTGAAGCAGGACTTTGCACTTTGAGGCTGCAGGGCACATGCCAAAAGATGGTATGACGGCGGTCAGTTTATCCAACAGGGCTTGTGCTTCGCTGTCCTCTTCAAAGATAAGAGCGATGTCATCTGCGTACTCCAGGTTGACAAGGCTCTCACCAGCAACAATTTGAACACCGAGGTTTTGAAAACCGTCCACTGTTCGCCTCATTATTTCATCGATGACGAAGTTGAACAAGAATGGGGAGAGTGGACATCCTTGTCTGACACCACTTTTTGTGGGAAGCTTCTGGAGAGCCCACCACACACCTTCACCAGCCCAGAAGTATGTGATCGCCCAGAAGTATGTGAATATAGGGATCGGATTATGTTTACAAACTTCTGGGGCATACCCTGTTGAGCAAGTGTAGTTAACAGAACTGATCGATCAACAGAATCGAACGCACCCTTGAAGTCAAGGAATACCAGGATTGTGGGTCGTCTGTACATGTGGTGTTGCTCTCACACCTGATGGAGTGTGAAGATGTGGTCAACGCAGCCTCTACTCGGTCGAAGTCCCACTTGATTCTCACGAGTCAAGACTTCGCGTGGCGCCATAAGACGACGAAGAATGAATGACACCGGAAGGCTTGTCACAACAACCATCAAAACCAACGTCTCTGCGGTTGCTACATTCACTGCGAGTACCCTTTTGAGAATGGGTACTACTATCGATTCACGCCAGTTGTCTGGGACGGTCTCCTTCTCCCAGATAGACCTAAATAGCCTAGACAGAGACAAGCTGGGGAGTCCATCGTCATCCTTGAAAAGAGCAGGTGGAAGGTCGTCAGGACCAGCAGCACGATGACGCTTGAGTAGAGAAATGCTTTCGGACACTTCTGAGACTCGAGGCGGCTCCGGCGAGCTTGGCTGAGTTTTACCGCAAGCAGACGCTCCTGCTGTGAGTAACGTTTTGGATATTTTTCCTCAGTGGTCGTTTGTATTTCAACACCGTATCGTCCGGCAGGCATTCGAGGAGCTGGTTTTGATAGTTTCGCTTGACTTCTGGGCCCGCCAGCTTCTCAGTGGATAAGCGAAGTGTGCGCGTTTTGCGTGAGAAAGTGAAAGTTGTAAAATTGCTGAATCATTTTCATGGCCCCAGCTAACCTAACTACCTTCCCGAAGAAGCTCAGATGAGGATGAGGAAGCCGTCCTAAGCTATTGGGGGCAATAAAGAAGATTTGTTCTTTTTTAGAGAACCGAAAAGACGGGGAAGCAGTTTTGGAGAGCATTGCTCGCAGCGAGTAGTTGTGTATTAATTTGTGTCTGGCGCTTCCCGTAGGGAGGGAATAATGGTCATCAACGGCCCCATCACAGCGGACTTGCATGCCCATGGGAACACTTTTCAGACTCAGGGGATTGTGGATGCCACCAGAGGGCCTGTTCAATTTCTCTGGGATATAGCATTTGTGTCCGATGGCGACATGCAAACTTTCTCCTTATCCAAATTATTCATGAGGAATTTATTCAAGGGTGACCATTTGACTGATTCCAGGCAGTTATTATGAGAATAATCTTTGTTCTTCTCTCGGGGGTACCATGCCGTCAGGGACAAATGACTGTATATACCGGGAAATTAAAAGTCAGAACGACAATTCTGGGGAAGCAACAACATTTCAGCTATCCTGCGGCACATTCTTACTAAAAGTGAAAGACATTGCTGGGGCTGAGTGGCCTTCGACAGTTGAATTACTGGCCAGGGCAATGGAATCTTGAGGCTTAGGAAGTGCAGTGACTGGATATTCACCACGATGGCTTGCGAAGCGCCGTTTTTGGGTTACAGAAATAAAGTCATGTAACATACAAGGTTGCAAGAATGGATGTAACCGTCGTACCCTTATAGTTGCTCAAGAATGGTAGTCTCAACTCCGAACCATTTTCGTTCATGAGAGCGGGTTACGGGGTTAAAGTAAGATGGCAGCCATCAAGGTACCCTCCCGATGTTTCCGCGCCACTATTTTAGTAGCTGCTAAATTTTCCTCACTCACGGTTCTTTGGGAATCGCCAAGCGAACACACTGGGGATAAATATGTGGCATTTATGAGCACAGAGGCAAAAAGGAGCACCAAATATGTGTTGTCCTACGTTTGAGTGTACTAAGGGTGCATCAGGTAACCTCAGAGCCAAATAAATTGGGGAAACTAGATAAAGCTAGTTAATTCACTGCGTCTTCTAGTGACTAGTGGTATGACATGAAGCAATCGGTTCTTGGCCGAGTTTCTTTCAAGGGGTTAAATAATCGTCCACCGGTCACCTCTCATCATTTTCAGCATAATTAAAGGTAATATGGTTTTTTACGACGGAGTACCTGTAAACCGATGGCTGAGAAGAGAGTGTAGCACTGGCAGGATTCCAATGAAGTATGGAAGGCCACCTTGTGAAATGGCTGATTCCCAGTTGAGGGATTTAGCAAGATCCCTATCACCCAGAATAGCTACAATTACTGCTGGAATTACCGACCACTCTTTTGAGTAGGTGACGCATAGTTTGGCTTTATGGTGACAAACGACATGCCATTGGCTTTGGTAAGGTTTCACGAGTCCGAACGAGTATCTGTGTTGCAGTCTAGGGATGAGCATTATAGCCGCACAGGCTCCAACATATTACAACAAATCACCTTGGCCAAGTTTTTTCGATGAAGGGCACGCGATAATACAATTCGGGTGATGCTTTTTAGAGCGTGACATGTGGGCTCCAGCTCTACGCCTTCCTGATCAGATGTTATAGTTGATGTGTGCCTATGTGGAAGGTGAGCTATTAGCTTCTATGCTTAAGCCGTTCACATAATTCAGAGAAATGTTGGGCGGACAGTGGCCAGTAAGGACATTTTGTATGGACAATTTGGCTGCGCAGCTACGGGTTGTCAGAGTTGCTTTTGGCTGCCATATCAATTTGTGTAATCTTCATATTCACAAACCTATCACGAGTAAGCAGCGCCAGCGCAATCCGGGGTTATTCACTCCGGCGGACAAACAGATGTGTGGAGAATGCCAAGTATTGCTTGGAAAATTGAGTTTACCTAATAGAGAGCATCGGCCAAGCCACACAGAAGGTGTTCCGGAACGCTGAGTGACCCATGCTAGAATAGGAGGTTCATGCTTCGTAGTAGTGACTGAAAGTCAATCCAGAATGGCGACGGCCATATTCTAATCTAAGTCTGCCGAACGACTACGAATGTGCCTTACTATATTCTCAGCCACTTGAGACTCTGACCCCCGAGACTGTACTTTTTTCAAGTTGAAACTGACGAAATGGGATGAATCAACGTCAACTGACTTGTAGTTCCTGGTGGCAATTCGCAACTGCTTCTGGGCGCTTGACGCCTACTCCATCGAGCGTGTGTTCCCACTGCGTTCCGAGTAATAAGGCGCATTATTCACAGATGTCTTTTAGCTCGCTTCCCATCCACTAACTGTGGCAACTGACATCGACTTTCGGTGGCCTGCGAAAACAGCTTAAACGGAATGTGGTCAAACCTCAGCTTCTGAAAACCAGAAAAGCCGCAAACGTTATCAAGCAGTGGATTGTCCGGGGAAAGCTTCCGCTGCGCTAATGCTCAGCATTTGCAACGGATGATTGGGGACAGTAAGCCTCAGCCTAGATGGCAGCCTCAGGTCACAGGCTTTGGCTTCTCTGTTCTTCGTGGCTGAGAGGACCAATCGCTGGTGACCAAGGGTCGTTTATCTAATCAGATCGATTGCTGTGAAAATGAAACTTGCTTGATGTGCTGACAGTTTTTGGCTTCTCTCCAAGATGGGTAAGCATATAACTAACTATTTATGTTATCTAGTCCCTAGCCCTTCCCAAAAGCGCAGCAAAGTCCTACTATGCTTCTGGATTGGGCTGAAGCACAAATGCCTGGAGGAGTGTGTTCCAGGGCTCCTGTATGTCCAGAGTTTCGTCTCCAAAAAGGAGCAGACTGAAAGTCGAGAGTTCATGGTATGCGACTAGTACCGATTCTTCACATCGTCAGTTGGAGTTGGTAGACGTGGATAGCTTCATCTGACGTATGCAATATAAAGACGCTTGCCAGACCCTGTGAGGGACGCCTTCTGGGCTATCACCGCAATCTTGACGTGGTAGTCAAGCTTCGTCCTTATTTGGAATAAGTAGGTGATAATCTTTAACTCAGCCAGGTGATCATCCGCTTCTATCTTTGCTGTTGACAATGGGGCCGTAAAAATCTATTTTTATTCTGCTATGCTCGCTTGCACCGAAGCTCAATGCATTTTGCATAAGTCTCCCGTTTCTTGAGGTGTAATATTCAGTGGACGTCAGCCAAAGGACAAAGTGCAATAATAACAATAATGCTTATTCTCATCTTGTGGGCATGATCATACGTTTACAGTCGGAATAAAGCATGACTGGGGGATTTGCCGATACTGGAGAGTTCGCGAAAAAGTACACAATATCATAAACAGTTGACAATATACGGTTAAATAATAATAATGGGTTTATTTTCCAACTGTGGGGAACATGCCGACTGATGCGTGGTCGTGTCTTTACGACCTGAACGCGGCGGTCAGCAACACAAAGTGGAGGAAAGTACAGCCAAAGAGGCATGCTTGTTACATGAGAAGTTGTGGCCATTGTGGGAACCAACAAACTAGGGCAATGGGCATGAGGTCCAAGTAGTTCAAAGATGAAGCCGGCTGACGTCAACTAAAAGTGAGAGCCATTGATGGCCATGAGTGACCCCTGGCGGTTGAGTAAATGGTAGAGTCGAAACAGGCAAAACTACGGATGGGGATGCAATAATTCGAAATGGAAGCAAACGTCAAGGTTTGTTACAAAAATACGATCTAGCCCGAAACTACGTGGACTCACTGGGACCACTGTTGTAGAGAAGTCAGTACGAAGGATAGGTTCGATTGGGAGATATTGCTAATGCACGAAACAGTTCCCGAAAGCAAAGTCATATGAGCACGGTTCCACAGGAATAGCCCACTAATATGCTCATCTATAAATAAAGCAATGCTACCAATTCCTTATCGGCCACCCACCTTCAGTCACCCACTGATGACATTTCGGCAAGCTTACTAATCTCTTACGCACATTTCGGAATATCAGTTGCTTAATCAACACTATGCCCCAGGAAGGCCACAAATTCCCTGCCAAAACACTTCATTCATGAAAACGCTTAATACCTTTGCTTTCCGGATCGTTCAGTATGAACCGTTGTCATCCCCCAGTTGAGTTGGATGGGTGCCTGTAGTTGCGCACGAGAGCCGATTTTGGTTTGATGCCTATTGTGAGCAACCCAAGTTGATGCCGGTTGATAACGCATCGTGAACACCGAGCGGCATTTTGTGATGTGTGCGAGCTAGGTGCCCTTTGCAGTGTAGTGTAAGCAACGACGGTCCCTTTGAGCTATTTCACTTCAGGGTTGCAAGCATCTCCTTGATAGAGGATTAAGTCATGGCGTTGTAATTAGCATCTCACATTGTATATCTCCAGCTCTAAACATTCCATTACTCCTCCGGGCTGACTGAGGAGATCCCATTATTCTTCGGTATTTGGATTGTAGATTTTGCTGCAAGTAAACTTGACCTAAATGCTCCCAGGAAAATGTCAAGCAGTTTGCCAAGGGGCTTGACCAGCGGACATATATACAGATTATGGCAATGTTTACAACTTTGATCCATTTATTGGAATGTTTGAGTACAATTCATACGCTGAAAATTACGTTTTTTAAACCTCACACAAGTTACCAGAAGATGACAGTGCCTCCACTAAGGTGACTGCTTTGAATACCACCTTTCCAAGCATGGAGACCCAGGTTTCTGCAGCTGTCAACTCGGGCAGGGGACACCGAAAAAATTTAAATACTTTGCTCATCCACATCTTCTGTGTCAGCGAATGTATTAAAAGTTGTATAAGGTTCCACAAGTTGCTAAGATTGCACAATAACCCGCAAAATTCGTGCTTTCTAGGCGAGTCACATTTTTCAGCAGACCTGGAGATTACAGGGACTCATTAGCCACACCATGCTCTTAGCTGCAGAATCTTTACGGGTAAACTAAAACTTTTTTCCGTGTGTGATAAAACCAAAGCCATTCTAATCTACGTTCACAGTTTTGCAGCTCACCAAGTCTCATTGTCCACTGACACAATTTGGCTGAAAAGTCTGGTGGAATAAATCCGCAGTATCGCTTAGGTCCGGGGGATCCCGAATGGGGCTCAAACTTTTGGACTGGTACCCTAAGCTCAACTGCTTCGGTCCATCAGGGATAAGTCATAGCT
>NW_008752327.1:87063-87674 GCF_000715545.1 Opisthorchis viverrini
GTCCTTTAAGACGATGGGCAGACTGATTGTGCTTAAATGAAGCAACATTTGTTGACATGTCACCTGGTTGTCAAGCAGTTCTGAGGAATCGGGGGTATCTAGAAGTGAAGTTACCCCCCATAATTAACTTGTGTCCGTGCCTGAACAGACGAAACATTTCTGACCATTCACTGGGAGTTGGATCGCTGTTTTCCTCTCTGGCGTTTGCATGATCCCTATTAAATTGCTTTGGAAACCCTGTTTAACCTGCCTCACTGACGAGCAAGCCATCAGTTTATTAGCCGGGTACCCTGACTATAATGCCTCTCGTTTTGTACTGGGCTCACTAGGGAGATTGTTCTGCAAACGAGGTTGATCACGTTCATGCGTTTGCTTCCGAAGATACAGGCACTTGATCCCTGTCCCAAGATATAAAGGACTGCTTGAGTCAAGTCCCTACTTTTTCCATTTCCTCACCAGAGCATTAATTCCTTATGGTTGTATGGGAGATGAGCACCAGCACTCAATACTAGTGTGTTGTTCTCATCGATGATGATGATGGTGACGATGATTGATAAGTAGGTTTTGTAGAAAACGCTAGATAGCACCATTTAGGCCACACTGCTTGGTGT
>NW_008752327.1:93926-94081 GCF_000715545.1 Opisthorchis viverrini
AAAACCGATCTGATATTTTGCTCGGACTCGACCGCTTTACATCATCCCGAAATTAGCGCACCGCACCAACGAAGTTCCTACCATTATCACTGTAGATATCGGTGGGCTTGCCACCTCTACCAGCGAAGCGCATCAAATATTGTGGGAATGGTAGG
>NW_008752327.1:94094-95104 GCF_000715545.1 Opisthorchis viverrini
TACACAAATGGACTGCTCTAGTCTTCAGACAGCTAAAGATAGAGCTATAGCGTTTTTCTTGCGAATGGCCGCGTTTGGTCTTAAAAGGTTCAAAGTAGTCCACCCCCACGCACTCGAAGGGGCACCAACCCTTCCTACTGTCTGCCGGTAATGGAGCCATCATTTGTGTACCGAGCTGTGCGGACCGTCGCCTGCATAAAGAGCACACACCAATCACGCACTTGACGGCGCCGGTCGCATTGATAATCCAATATCGCAGTCGAGCAGAGTTCAAGACTCGCCCTACTTCACAGTGCTTGTCTACTTCATGAAGGTGACGTATGATCAAGGCAGTAACTAGATTTTGGCTCCAAAGAGCTGGATGTTTGACTGACTGACTGACTGTAGTTCGAGTAACTAAGTCTGCCTCCCACGCACAAAATGCCACCGATCAAAACAGGTGACAATTTTCGTAAGCTGGAACTCTTCGCATCCAGTACAGAAGCGTTAACCTGATGCAGCTCTTGCGCGAAGTGACTGGATTGCACCATCTTTATCAAACAATTACGTGCTTGACGGAGTTCGGATACTCTGATAACACCGGAAAGTAGAGCCCTTTTTCTCGCTCTGGCGGTCTTAATCAATAGATATTGCCTTTAACGCAGTAACCAAGTCACGACCCGTGGCTTCATCCAACAGGAGAACCGAGACATAAGTGGGTGACAGACATCATTTCCCTCCCGTCGGTTAGCCTGTGCTACAAGGCTATTCAGAGCACATCTACCACAGGGGTCAACCTTGACCTGCAACAACATCCCTTCGATGTCGGCTGCCACATCAACTTGCTCTAAACGATAGCCCAGTATAACATCTACAAGTGTTTTGGTTAAATCAGGGCCCGGATACAGGTGATCGTTCAAGAGAACACCATGACATTTGGCAGCGCAGTCAAATACAACCCGAATCTTTTCTGGCTTTTTTGGGCTAATAACCTGATGTTGTGGGAGATAGCACTGCTTTGAATTTAATGA
>NW_008752327.1:99759-101379 GCF_000715545.1 Opisthorchis viverrini
ATGAAGTCTACAGGCGCCGTTCAGATAAAATCGTGGCAACACCTCACTGACGTTGTTGGTCAAATCTGATCCTGAATACGAGCACCCTTTCAGTTGTATTTTCCAAGTCTTAGGGCAAGATCAGTTAGCAGTATCACATGGCTCGGTTTGCGCGGAATAAAGAGAGCATGGCGAGGAACGCCTCGGTATCTTTCAAACTGATCAGCTGATGTTTTCTGACGTATCCCTTTACTTCGTGAACTGGGTTGATAAACACGTGCAGTCTTGCGAGACCTGGAAGCCAAATTATGTCCAGTTCCCGTTCTGCTGCTTATTTCCGGCAATCACCTCTGTCAAGTTTCCATGGGGGTCAAATATTATAGTAACTGCTTGGAAGACGTACTTACCCCCTTGCTCGATTTAGTGTTAACGTTTTCTTAATCAGCACGGATGCGCTCTTTAAATCTGTGGTCGTTAAAGTGAACCTTAACCATAAGGTACACGTGCGTTTATATAGGATTTATGGTAATTTTACCGCTGCCGACAAATTAGTGGATCACATATGGACCAACCAAATGCTGCCAACGATGCAAAGGGCCGCCTTTTGGTCGCGATCTGCTGCTCTATCACATAGTGTGCATCCAGTGCCTTTTCGAAAGCGGTTCAAAAGAACACGATGCGCTGCAAGTGGTGTCAGCAAACGGGCAAGTCTGAGGCACCAAGACTGGTTCCACCAAAGGTAGCGGTTTGGTGAAATATGCAGTTTCCAAATATGCTTGCTACCCTGGATAGATTGTTGAAATGGAGGGTGTCGCAACCGTGAACGATTATTATTATTGTATAACGGCTAACAAAATGAAACAAAACAAGATATTTTCCGGACCGAGAAAACTAGTCTGGCCGTACCCACCTGTCATGAACCATGATTCGTGGTCGCCGAGAGAAGTTTGGGCATCCGCGAAAAATTAATATAAGTTGTCCTCCGGCGGTAGGCACATGAAGAGGAACACACTAACGTTTAGAGTACGTCAGTGTTCAACATTGACGATTCACAGCTGCACAGCCATAATGTGAAGAGTAGATGGGGAAGGGGACTAGTGTTAACCTAACACAATCATCACGAGGCGGCTGCACATCCAGACACCTTCAATCTGGATCAAACCGACAATAGAAACGTCGCCGAAGTGGAATAGCAGCTATATCTTGCGACTGCAACCATATCCAAGGGTGATCACGCGTACTTTATCATAGAAAGCGACTCGTGTCGACAGTACGCAGTCTTTTCGTAATAGGCTCTCAAACACTGACCATCTCTTTGCTTGCACCACTCTGAATTGGATGCAGAAAACGGCACTCTTCGGCAATGGTTCGACATGTGCAATACATAAACAAACCATCATGGCTTTTGGCGCTAGACATTCTTCGATTGAGACTCCTGTTGCACAACCGAATCGCCTCGTTGCGGAGTCGCTGGCACCGACCAGGAGCAACGAACACCCGAATACATCTTAGTTCGGCTGCTCAACTAGGTCATATTCAACGTTCACACAGCGAACCAACCCGTGCCGTAGTCTAACACACGTCCTTGGGGAGTGAGAGATAAGCTACTTTGCCGCTTTGTCCCAGCGGCCATGTCACCAC
>NW_008752327.1:111658-112900 GCF_000715545.1 Opisthorchis viverrini
CTAGCCCTAAATTAGTTCTACACCGAACCAGGAAGCTATTTATTTTTCGAATTAGGAAGGGAAACTAGTGCACATACCCGTTTGTTACGGCTTACAATTTACGGTCTAAAGGTCTTTCAGGGTATTCAGGAAGGCCCCGTCTTTTCAGTCAAACAACCATTCACTTGTGTCTCAATCCTCATTCTGGCATCATTCCGTTCACCTGTCACTTCGGTATCATTAACAGACTTGACTTTACGATTGTGTGGCAGTTTTCATGCCTCCGTGACCCGTTAAGCTATACCAGGTGGCGTTCAGGAGAAACTCACAGAGTCTCGTACTCGGTTGGTCAATGCTTAGAGGTCCGACCGACACAGAGAGCTGCCGATCCAGGTAAGAGGTTGTAACGTATGTGGGTACTTGTTCAATAAAAATGATAATGCACTTGTATTTCCAATTAAACAAAACTGCATTGCGGCTAGTTTTTTTCCAAAGGCTTTGGTCAAGGACACTAATGGTCCATCTGTAAGTCTAATTGCCCTTCCAGTATCCGAGCTCCCATACAATCGTGAAATTTGCAACTAAAAAATCCCACGCCACACCGGCCGTCGCCTGGTTTCACCAGCCGGGTTTTCTTACTTGCTGTATACAACGTGGACCCTAACTATGCATATGTGCGCCGCTGCGTTTCATTGCGCTTTTCAGGTCCTTGTGAAACGCACGTGAAACACGACTAAAAATTGAGAAGCAAGTGGACCCAGAAATCAAACGGAACCTTCAGAACCAGCTCCGCGAACGCCTACCAGATTGTCCCATGTTGGATTTAACGGCGAATGGGAACAGATATCCACAGCGCTACTCCGAGCTCAAAACGCCCACTGGCCTTACAGCTAGGCAACCAAATTCAAACACTGTATCTGTAATGGGACCTTGGAGACACGGTGACAGAGTCCTCCTGGCCGCAACCACAACTCAACCGGATGCAGGTGAAACTGGTGTCCTAGCGGACTGCGATGCTTGGCGGATCCGAAGGGCCAATGAAATGAAGGAGGAAACGTCCGCAGGTTAACCCATTTAATTCGTTTTTATTGGTTTTCCGAAGTCACTTGTCAGCGAAATTATCAGGAACCAAGATGGCTCGCTCTCTGTGATCGCTGGACACGACAAATAGGATGGAGATGAATTCCTCAGTCAGTGCCTGTCTCGCATATTAGTGTCTACCTAATAGAAAGAAGCAGCTCCAGGTTATCAGAGTTAACCGAT
>NW_008752328.1:0-6952 GCF_000715545.1 Opisthorchis viverrini
CCAAATTGGTTTGCAGATGTCTGTGTTTCTCGTAAAGCAATGGAAATCTGTAATGCGTATTAGTATTTTGTAACTCATAATATCCCCAAATGTCTAACCGCTAACCCCACTCAAAAATTTCCGTACAAGCTTTCGTTGATCTATTTTGCATGCCGCAAGAATACTCTCATCATCGGCTCTGGGTAATAAATAATCGTTTGATGTTACTTGCCCAATATTTCCAATAAGCGTTTCCTTATTTCGGGGTAAATCTTTATATGGGTTTACTGATGCCTTGGCGTTGTTAATTTGAGAAAATTTGTCAGTGACGTTTTGGTACACCTAACACCCGGAGCATCAAGAGAGCGTTTCACCCGAGCGCTACTATGATATTTGTATGCAAGAAAATCAGCGGGCTATTAACCAAAACGTTAACACCTCAATCACGAAAATATTTCCTTAAAAACTCCTAGGCAGGCCCTTTTTTATCTAAGTGGACACACTTGCACCTGATAAGAGAACCCGATTCGAAAACAAATACCCGACGATTATAAGTGAGGGAATTTTGCAGCCTAAAAACGTCCGCAAAAGATGTCGCGTTTTTCCAGTGCCAAATGAAAAGTCCTCGCAAAGAATGAACAATCTCTCACCGTGTCACTATAAAAATGCACATTGTTCCAAAAGTCTGATGTGAATCTGAAAACATGAAGTAATCTTCAACAACCACCGTCATTGTAGCAATAAATATTCCGGTTGACTAGGTCGTTTAAATACTGGAGAGTAGTAAGCAGTTTAAAATTAATCCATTTGATGTTTCGAGATCTGTGATAGTTCTTCCGAGCTTTCTCAAAACGTGGTAAGTTATTCCTTTTCACAGTTGGTGAATTGTCTCGTTGACTACCTGTTGGTGCGCCTTGGCGCATCGCAACTAAGAAAATTTGGGTTAACCGTAAGACAACCGCTAATAGTCCCAAACTAATGGAGCAAGGAAAAAACTTTCTTGGGTTCTTC
Organism: Opisthorchis viverrini; assembly: GCF_000715545.1. Classification (NCBI taxonomy): domain Eukaryota; kingdom Metazoa; phylum Platyhelminthes; class Trematoda; order Opisthorchiida; family Opisthorchiidae; genus Opisthorchis; species Opisthorchis viverrini. Next base: position 991 of record NW_008752328.1, read on the forward strand.
TTCATATAATAAAACAGTTTATCCCTGGATGTATAAGACTTAAATTCTTTTTAGTAAAACCGTCCGAGATATTGCAGGACTAACGGTTTAGCTACGCAACCAAACACTACTAATGAATGCAACAACTGGTTGAGTGCCGACCACGAACGAAAATGTCTGAAAGCAAACAGGGGCTTATTTGACGATTTGAATATATTTCATATAATCTAAGGCAATCTCAGGATTCCTGGGAGATAGCAACAGACGCCATGCTTCTATGTACAGTTTCGCTCCCGTTGTTCCACGCCTCATTGATGGCATTCTAAAAATGGACGCCGATTACTTGACTGTTGTGACACATGGTGGTATTTATTTGCGCGCTTTCAAGAACAACTCTTCCTGAAAGAAACTTAAGTTTTATATCCGAACTGTGAAAGCATCTTTCTCCATAGGATCAGTGGATTTGTTATTCCGTGAATATGTCAAAAATTTTGGTAGCAAAACTAATGTTTTTACCGTAGTCTTTGTACCTGCTTCTTGTTTCGTCGGGAATAATGAGCCCGTACGACTAAAGTGATCGTTACGATCTGCAATGCGCCAAAATATGGTTGTGCTCGTGAAGCCATTTGATCGTTCTGCAACCAGATAAGCGATTCATCAGTTTCTTAAATACCTGACGAAACGCTCCTAATAGGTAGGTCAGAACAGCCTGAAGACAAAACAGCCTCCCATTTTGGCCGTTGAGAACCTGGCTTCCAATTTGGTTTGTTTGTAGCATGCACAAACTTTACCGTTGTTTGCTGTTCATGCGTGTGCCACAAGAGACGTATGTGCTCACGTTTTTTTGTAGACACTGTGGTGGAGTTTACGATCTTCGTGCATAATTGTCTTGGAATAAGAGGATGCTTGGATTAATAAACTCAACTACTGTGAGATCATTCAGTTACAGCTGACTCCTGTGTATGTCAGCCAAGCTACGCAAAAATCGGCCTTTCAACGATGTAAATACATTTGCAGGATGAAAACAGAGAAAAACAACTGTCAGTACACCGCACTACCGTGCTTTCTGTCTATAGATGCTAAATACCACCTCGTAACCCAAGGCCATTTTAACCGTATCATATTCACACGACTTTATGCATGATTCAGCAATGAAGAATATATCAGTAATACGAAGTTCTCTGTGCGCTCTCTTCCCACATAAAACCAAAGAGTTACACATTGAGTATACACTCAATTTCCATATAAGCAGGCGCGTATTGCATTCTGCGACTAATTGTTTACTTAAAGCTTTGGAAATTTCCCAAATGTTCTTTATTTCTTAGAAGAAACATTACGCCACATTGCTTCAGAGGTTCCGTGCGTTGAAGAAAATTTAAGCTAACGGTAACCAACGTAAGTCTCCAGTAGAACTAGGACACGCCAGTTTGACGCACGGTTTATTGAGGTGGAGTTCCACAGTAGTCAACGCACTTACAAGCACGATGTCAGCAGATCACTGAAACATTTAACCAACGAGTTTTGTCCGTTAAAAGCAAAATAAATCAAGAGTCAAGACGCGAGTTCCGATTTGGAGTGGGCTGCTTCTGCTCCTCTATGCTATAGTCCAGGGCATCCTGCGAAGCAACTGGGAGTGCGGGTTGGTAGCGGTAGGTTTACTACGAAGTCACGTTTTCTAGGACGTCACACTGCTCTCCTAAGTTGAGCAGTCTTTACTTGTTACTAGTGTCAGCGACCCTTTCTGTACGTGTGGTAGCTACTTTCCGTGTACGCTTAGCTGTCAGTGTCTTAGTAGAATGGGCATTCGGAGGGTAGGTGATTCTACACCGAATAAGGGCCTCAGATTGATTGGAATAGATGGCAAGAGCAATCGAAGCGTTACTGACATCCCACATCTCCGGTAGGTTTGGTGCGTGCACGCACGATGACGAATGGGGAGATCCAACGTTCTGTTGGTGGTAAAAGGTTTTCTGAGTATGGAAGTTACAAAACCACGACACCCGTGTTTGTGGAGTCGAAGAATCTCTAGCAAAGCCATTTTTTAAGTCCACATCTTTAAGTTTTCATTTATTTTTTCTAGGTAATGGACCCACATGCTAGCATGTATTTTGACACTGCTAATGGACTACCCCTTTGATTTCATTGTCTTATTTGATCTCACAACAAATCGCCTTTGTTTGCAGTCGAGCCCCATACTGCATGTGAAATTTTGTCCAGAGTAGTAAGGGAAACATGCCTTAAAACGTTAAATATATCTACGTATACGCCCAAGCGAAAAAGGCCTATAGGCTACCTCACTTTTGTTGAGACTGGTTCGGACAAATCGCTGCCCGGAATTTTTCGGCGCGCAATACAATTTGGTGCTCTACCTCAAGCCCGTTTGGGCGCGCCCAGTATTCGCACAATGGAACTCAAATTCCGAGAGCTATTATATGTCCCTGATGGATTAAACAGACAGCCAATTTAATTCAGAATATCACTTTATACATTAGGGCCCCCTCTAGGCATCCCGGGGTCCTAGTTATGCTAGTAAAGTATTCCACCAAACTTTTTCCGTCAGTGGACAATAAAATTTGGTGAGTTGCGAAAATATGAATGTAGAGTTGGGTGACTTTTGGTTCACTCACATAGAAAACAAACTTTAACATGTTGGCTTAAAGAGTTTTATTCCACTCGCGAAGGTTTCCCTGCTAAGAGCAATGTGTGGCAAAGTATCCGTCCTGTTGGGGCGGCGCAATAGTAGCGAATCCGAGCTATTTTAGGTGAAAACATGGGATTTCCAAAGTTGCGGGTTTTAAGGGAAGTTAGTCTAATCCGTCTGCACGTTTCGGTAATATTTTATTCAATGCATTTTGTTTAAGCGAGCGAAATTTAAAGTCACAATAGCAACCGATCGCTTTTTATAAGCGTTATAATAGATAAAGCATGAAATCAAACTTTAGCATATTGTAACATTTCGTGGTGTTATTTGCAAGTGAGATGGAGTCCACAGAACACCTACTGCAAATTTCACCCAGAAAACTAGTGGATTAACTTTTGCATGCGTAAAACACTTCAACTGCAACAAAATAGGTGAACTTGTTCGATGCACTTCGGCACAATACAGTTTGTTGGGAAGCTTGCCTCCTGTTTAGTATAACGGTGAGATAATTTAATTTACTGTAAACTAATGATGATTGTATGCACCTCTCTGTTGATGATATCCATTCTCTGATATAGATAGTAATGGAAAGTGTGGCGTTGTGAAACATGCTGATTAAAAACGAAACACTATCTTCCGTATTGGAACTGATCACGCCCTTAGAATGTCATCAAGCCCAACTACGTCGGCGGAATGTAAGGCCAGCTTATCCCGGTCATCACGATAACAGCATGCGCTGTCGTCTACCTTCGCTACTTATCGAAACTGTCAGCGCCGTGTCTATGTGTGACGTTGACGGAGGCCTTAGATATGCACCGTAGCCTAATCCACTGGTAAACAATGGCCCGAAAACTCATAACTATAATCGATGTCGCTTATGTCCGCTACTCATATAAAACACCAGGCCAGCATCTATTCCGACTGGTGAACACGAGGCCTCAACTAGCCGCGATGGACTAATCTAGCGGCCGACAGCGACCCGCCATACTCATAACTGTACTCTATTTCCCTTACACTGGCTACTTATAAAACTGCCAGACGTGTACCTATGTATACGGCTGCTTATGAGGCCTTAGCTACGCGTGATGGCCTAATATACCAGCCAAAGACACTCCTCCATACTCACATGTGTTCGCGTTGTTGCCTACCCTGGTTACTTATATCAACTTCCGGGCTCGCATCCATGCACGTAACTCGTTGTAAGTCCCCAACTATATGTTAGAGTCTAATCCAACTGCCGACGACAATCGTTCATATCCATACGTGTTGTCCGTCTGCCGAGCCCATGCATGAAATATACACAACAGCCCTTGGCAAATTATTTTCTATTTATTGGTTGCATCGGTATAAACATACAAACGAACAGGATAGTTCTCGATTTCAAGAGGCCGCTTTCCTTCGAAAGAGTTTCTGAATGTAAAAGTGTGCAATCAATTACAACTCGTGTACATCATCCGAAATATCAGTTAAAAGACATGGGTAAACAGTGTTGTATTGGCTAAGCCACCAATCGCTGAACAAATCCTGTTTACCAAAGTTCCCGATCGGCGTCCATGCTGAACCTGGAGATCCTCTGCTGTAGAGGTAAACCTACTTCTCGTCCGATTAGCCCCAACTTGTGGGTGGCATACCGTCAGGCATGATCATACCATAAGAGTCAGAATAAATCATGACTGAGAGGGTTGCGGGTAGTGAGTGTTGCGCGAAAAAGGGACAATGTCATAAGCGGCGGGCAATACCCGAATAAATAATAACAATAATAGGTTCGTTGCCCAACTTCCAGGGAACCTGCCGATTGAGGCCTGGCCGGGTGGTTACAGCCTGATCACCGCAGGCACCAAAACAAGGGCAAGGAAGGTACAACGAACGAAGCATGCTCATTATATTAAAAGCCATCGCAATTGCTGGAACCGAAAAAAATTGTAAGAAAAATAGGGCAATGGGCATGAGGTCCCACTAGTTCAAAGATGAAGCCTGCTGACATGAACCAAAAAAGAGAGACAGTCGTGTGCACACCAAAGATTCAAGCCCAGTGAGCATACGCACCACTGGACGCAGCGCAGTCAAAGATAAAGTGTAGTGTATACTAGTCAGCGGTATGATCACGTGGTATAGACTTGAGTCCTGGGACAGCTCGACCGAATGCAGATTGTGAAAGCCCTAAATCTCCATCAAATATCCCTGTTCCATGTCTGACACTGCTTTATCCATCCCCGATAATGCGAAAAACTGCATTCTTGACAACGCTCACCCCAACTGCAGGCCACCTTTCTAAAGACACCCCTGCTCTTTTGCGAGCCCCATACTTCTCCTTCTACAGTGGAGAAGTAAAACTAAAATGAAAGAAACTTTGTCAAACGTTTTTGCATCCGAAATGGGCTTTTCCTAGTTTTCGCATATATCCTGTGATGATTCCTTTCTTCCATTTTTATGTTGTACAATGCGATTCCTCCTGATCGTTATTTTGGTTTTGCGCCTATACCACCCTTCTTGTTTTTGACGTAAACATAAACGGTACTTTGACCTTGTCATTGGAAGTGCGGTTCAATTTCACACATGGTTTAGCTGTCCTGTAAACACGCGGCGTTGAGTCGGTGTGGACTTTGAGATCCGTTAGGAAGTAGCAGTTCCTGAACAAATGTATAGAAGCCGGGATAGTCCCACGATTTGAAGTTTGTAAAGTTTTATTATTTTATTAATGTGTTGATAGTACCGCCTTTGTAGACAAACCCCCATTTGTACGATTTGGCTTTTGATGTTTTGCGCGTGACTCGACGTGGTCCAATAGGGTGATGGGTACAATCTATGGTACTCAATTCCTAAAGCCCAAATTTTCCATGGATCTCCGACGTTCCACAGAATTAGAATTTGAAACTTTGGAACCAGTATGACCAGAACACGAAGCGGCGAGTCACTCGAAACCTTGTCGAACCCAGAACTTGCCAGCTTCATGAACGATAAGTCCGGTAGCACTGTTAACCGTGACATTTGCATTTCCCGGTCTCCTATACTATGTCAACATACTATTCCTGGACCAAGCGCAGCTGGTATTTTAAGGTCCAGCGGGCACACGGATAGAGAGAGAAGCAGGTTAGAGAATGGCCGTTGGCTATTCGCACAATGAGATTGATTTCTCGAAATCTACGGCATTTTCAGACTTGCCACTTCATAGTGTAGAATGTCTATGGATAAGGTACATGCTCCTGTATTATTGAAAATCCTTTACTATGGCGATTTGTTTAAGTGAACTAAATCTGCAGGTGAATAAACACCGCCAACTTTGAATACCTTAACGGATGAAAAAATCGCGAATTGTGGAAAAGGTTGACTCACATACAATGA
>NW_008752328.1:9960-26886 GCF_000715545.1 Opisthorchis viverrini
TCGATTAAAACAAATCGCAAAAAAATAACGGCAGATGAGGGGGGTTTTCAGTTTACGCATATATGCAAAGAAGTGAAACATTTTGACGTTAAAGTTTTTATTTCGTCCACAGGCGTTTTGCAGAAAAATACATTGTGCGTCTAGCCGCTGGCTAGAGAATGAGATAGTGGAGAAAGAGTTCGCAATAGATAAAAAAGAGCTGGATATTAGAAAGCGAAAGTTGGCCTCCTGCAAGCAGATGCTGTTGTTTTATGAGTCCTCTGATGGTGAATGCTCGATATCCGGCAAATGTAAACGTGGGTTTCCATGCAGTAACCGGTGGAGAAATTTGTAGCAAAGGTGAACTCAGGGGAAGCAAAATGTATACAATCATCTGCTGATCGGCCTAGAAAAGGTGACGCCACCGGGGCCCGAACCGAGGTACATGAAATGAACAGCATACATGTTGACCACTACGTCACAACCCGCCGAAAATGGAGATAGATAGTTCGGCGGGAATCCGATAGAATTTTGGAAGTTAATGAAAGCATTCCAAACAAGTGTAGCTGATCGGCTCCTTGATAACGGCAATAAATTAATGGACCTTGTCCATTATTGCTGTGAGGAAGCCAATGTGGCCATGGAACAGTGCGTGTTCCTTCATGGAGAGGCAGGCTATCAAAAGGTCATGGATATCCTTAAGACGCGATTCGGTAGGCCACACGACATGAACGAACTACCGGTTGGGGGCACACTGCTCCAAAAGGCGTCGATGCCTTCAGTAGGCTGATAAGGAAAACGATGGACTGTGATCTGGAATTGGCACAAATGCATTAAATGGCGGAATTGAACTGCTCAATCAATCTTAAGCGTAGAGTAGAATGTCTATCTCAGCCTTCGCAAAAAGGGTGGGCCGAGGTTGCAGACTACGTATTGCGTTCGGAATTCAATCAACCAATATCTTTTCTAACAGAAGTGTATCCGTTGTTTCAAACTGCTACCGTGTTATCGCCAGCCCACGAAGATGTTGTAATCAGATAGACAAAGTATACGCAGAACGCATGCCTGGAAAAGCCTGCATCAACTTCGTAGCTATAAAAGCGAGTATGGCTTGTCCCCACTGCTTCCAGACTCATGGTCTTTCAGACCGTGAATTGTTGGGCACCCTACCTCAAGTTAAGAAGCTTAGTAGGTTGGAATGCTTCAAATTATGCTTCAATCGCCTAGAGCCTTAACATACAGCACTTGAGTGTCGCGTCCATGCATGTTGCTACGTCTCGGATTGCAGCGAGCGGCATCACTGTCTGCTTCACGACACACAGTGGGTGGTAAATAGGGTTTGAAAAGTGCCAGCGTCAATCAGCGGTAGTTGGGAGACACAGGAGCTACCTTGAGTTCATAGAAGCTCGACTGATTGGGCCAAAGGGGACTCCATCAAATCATGTACCTTTGTACAATGGTTTTGATAACACCTTACCAACGGCAGACTTGTCAAATCAAATTGGGTTAGAAGCGAAAGTGACGCTCGCAGAAGCATCATCGTAAGTGGCCCCTACACCATGGATACCATGACGGTCAGCCTTGTAATACAGCCTTTGCATGCGGGTATGTTGTACGTAGACTGTGGTACACGATCAAGTCGCTTCCCATCATCACGGCTTCAATTCCGGATGATTTGCTGCTGAGCAAATGAACGCACCTTGCGAATGTTCAGCCCGTGCGAATTCCTGGAAATAACGTCTTCATTCTGATAGAAACGAACGCTGCAGCGGTTCACGTCTGGGTTCTCCTTGCATATATCTGACGGCCTGAAATGAGCGATTTTCAGACCGGCCCTCCCACAGAATCCAAACGAATACCAGTTAATTGCCTCGGTACGGCAACTAGTATTAGTGATCACATACCGAGGATGTTTGAATCGGATTTCATCTAAAGCAAGAGTACAGATGAATCGCCGTTCCCAAGGGACGAAGAGACTTTGAAACACATAGAGCATTCTGTAAGCTTGGTGGACGGTCACTATCAGGTGCCACTGCCTTGGGGGTCGAATGGAAGAACCAACCTAATAACCTAAGTACAGCAGAGAAACGTCTCAGTTATTTGAAAGGTAGCTTGCTGAAGAATGAAGGCCTTCTTGGACATACCCCAACTACTTCCGAAGTAAACGGGTATGTAAGTCGGTCGCCACTTGGTTCAACAGAAGGCTTGCGCTTCGTCCCGCATCATCCAGTCTTCAACCATCGAAAGCCTTGGAAGTTCCTTATAGTATTTGACTGCGCTGCAAAATGTCACTGTGTTTCTCTCAACGACTTCTTATTTTGCAACCTGACCCTGCAAATGACATCATTGGCGTTTTACGTTTCCGACTTCACGAAACTGCCTTGTCAGCAGATATGGAAGAGGTTCTTACAAGTACGCTTGCCACCGGATGATAGGACGGTACACTGACGGCAATCTGAAAAAATTCCTAGACGTCTATATCCATAACGTTTACCAACTTATAGCCGCCTCGATCTCGTTTTGCGCTGCCTTTACTCCAAGTAGAATCGCTGATGGCAACAGAAATGGTTTCGATGAAAAGCAGTGCCCGCATTAAAGGAAAACTTCTGCGTGGAGAATTGCCTTGTATCTGTGGAGTCTGTCGAAATAACCAAAAAACTATTTTGCGAACCCAGTTCGATGTGGAACTTGGGCGATTTGCGTTTACATAGGTGGGTAAGAAACAATCCGGAAATCTTTGATATTATGTCTAACAGACAGCGGGCTTTCGAACCAGCTGGACTCGACATTTTAGATCCCGATTCGCAAAAGAAGCCAGGTTTGTGCTGGTCTATCAAAGCGGATTACTCCAGACTCGACGTCTAATTGCCAACACGCCTGGGGACCAAATGCGGTATACTTTCTTGCATCTTGCGCAAAATTTAGCTCGTGATCGCCTACACCCATCCCACAGCATACTTAATATCTACACCTAAAGGTTGATTACAATTTTTGAAACCGAACATAGTCACCGCACCACGATAGTCAGAAATTGTGACCACACACGAATGCCCACTAGTTCGCCTCGAAGTTCAGCCAATTCCGTATTGCCATCTAGAAAACTTTCTGACCCTTTCTTATTTCGGGCCACCAATTTAGACACGACTTTCTTATCGCCTCACTCGAATGGTAGCACTGAACCGCCTTGTGCCCTCGATGGGCAAAAGAATATTCCTGATTCATGCTGATCTAAATGTTGCACGATTTCTTAGTCAATCTCGGCAACCACTGAAACCCCACCTGACTCACCCAAGACGTTCATGTATGGGGCTGTCCATGAACTGAATTACGACGCCTCGATGACAGTATTTCGACTGCTATATCCGGTCTCGTGACTTGCAGTGGTTCGCCATATGCTTAACATTTCTTGACCAAGCGTTAATTGCGCCGAAAAGGTTGTCCAATTCGTTTAATTTGTGCCAGATTCTCAAAGCACTGGCCACCGTATTGTAATGTCTACCTGTTCTGCTTGTAAACAATTCGCTTCTTCCAATAAGGTTATCAAGAAGGTTGTACACTGGTGTAGATAAAATCTCGCAGTACACTTGAAATAGGGTGTGCTGATCATCATGAAAACCTACCAGCTGCGACGATTTCCTTGGCATTGTTTGGAGGGACCAGTGTGACAACAATAGAAATCTTTTTTCCTACGCAGGTCGCGAGTTGCTGCTCCATTTTGGGTTTGCGCAGACACAGCGGGTGTACTAACTCTTATTTAGTTTTAAGATTATCTCCGATTGCAATACAGAAATAACACGTGAAATGAGTCTCGCAAAGTCAAACTTGTTTGCAAATGAGTTTATCCGTTTATTTTCGCAAAATTCTCAGCCGTCTTTAAGGAGAAAATGTCCCCATCAGCAGCAAAAATATAAATTTTGCGCCCTAGCGGACCTCGGATACATTCAAACAACTTTGAAGAAAACTGATACCGCTTGGAGAGACAGTTGAGTTCAAAATATATAAGATCAAACGTTCAAACTTTATGGTAAAGATTCCTTCCTTCAAAGTTTGGCTTCAAAGACTATTTGGGACATGCGTCCGAGAATCGGCCATTTTAGGCTGGATGTCACTCAGCGAATGGAAACAAGCTCTTATACACTATGAAGATTCAAAGACAATCCATACATTGTTATATCTGTCTACGTCTCCCTGCAAATTTTCGGCATGGTTGATTTGTTCAGGTGAGGAAATCTTCAGTGCTACCAAGTGCCAGGAATCTGAAAATGGCACTTAATAAAATACGATATCGCCCAATGCAGAAAAACTTGGGTCGCTTATAATGGGCAAAAGTTGCAGGTAGCCCTGCAGCTAAGTTGCTCTGCTGAACTTGCTGGGGCCTACATTTCACTCGTAGGCTCAAAGTATGGGAATATCTCTACTGTAATTAATCTTGTCTTTCGCCCTCTGCTGGACTGCACCGCTGCTCTCGGGACTCACGAATGGCTATTCCGAGTGATCGCTGTGCTAGCCGTATTCGTTATATTCGGATAACTCGTAACAGGTCGGAAGAACGTGAAGCTGGCAAATAGTAATAGGTTTATTTCTTAATTTGTTGGGACGTAACAATACGGGCGTGATGATACCGCTGGGTATCACTTGGAGGTATTCAGGTCAGTTTACTGGCAGCAGACTTCGTAATCTCGAATGGCGAAATATAACAAGCTTCCATAGCGGGTACCGGGGAGTTGCCGGATTGTTTCCATTTAGACTTGCTCACTATAATGCCAATCATGGAGTCCCAATCTAATTAAAGGAGACCGTCGTTGCTGGCACCAGGCAACAGTGGGAACTTAGCTGACGCACAATACTGAAGTGCGGCTAGAGGCTCACGATGTCTAATCAGCCGGCTAGATGTAACGTGTCCAGCATACCGGACAGCTGAACAAACTTACTTGACACACGCTAGTCTGTTCAAACCGTCTATATTATGAGGCAGGCTGTACCACACAGGAAGATTTGAGGCTGGCGACTTATGAACACCCACTGGCGGACGCCCGGTACGAGCTGGAGAAAAATGTGCTGAATACACCCAGAAAGAGTGGTGAGCTATGCACATCGGACAACTCACCGCGATAGATGTAATGGAGTTGGACGATAAAAAGTTGTGTACTGAATGAAATGGTCAACAATTCCACTGTATATCTGACACACACCGCTAACTAGCTGCCCATAAACAGCTTGCACTGTCGACAGACTTCTTTAAAGGAATTTAATCAACTGGTAAAAGGATGGCACTTTCCGTTTGCGCATATTATTGTTGTCTAACTTCCTTCATTCCTGCTAATGTCCGAGCAGCTGCATAACGATCCAATTTAGATTTTTTCAAACAACTCGGGTCAAATGTGTAAAGTATCTGTGTTAGAGCGATCTCATTGGCATTCATCTCACCAGTTTCCTTAGGGTGTCATTGTCCTAGGCAGCTATGATTCCCCCCTTAGTATAGTAATAATGAAGCGTCCATCTATGTTGCGGGGGCTTCCAAATCCCTTATAAAAGCTATCCACGGCTTCTATGAACCCATCTTCCCACTTTGACAGTAATCACCTAACTCTATAGCTTCCTTCACCGGTGCAACGAAGCACGAAATACATAAGCCATTGTGTGGCAACCCCAACATCGTTGGCTATGTTGCCTAGAAAGCTTTTCTTAAACTTGAAAAGGTTATGATAGGTCCCGTCAAACTAATCCGTTTTTATCTTCAGCAAAGCCTCGGTTGCCGCCAGGAATTTTGTCGCAAACAAATGCTTTACTTAGTGAGTCAGTACATTGTTTCACGGCCCTTTTTTTATCAACCAATGAGTCGCTCTGGCAAGTTTGCAGGTGCAAATTTGCCGAGCGCTTCTTGTTTCGATTCGAAGTGCTCTTTACCAATTTCTAAAGTCGTTCAAAAGTAGATTCCAATGGGTGGAGGAAGAGCTTGTTAGAATTGCTGCTACTGACTGTTTTAGGCTCTGGTGGGGGTATAGTGCTGAGATAAAACGAGGAATGGAAATATATTTCAACAAGGATGTGGATAGCATTGGAGGATCGTCAAAAATGTGGTCAACATGGGGCAATTAAATGTTGGCGTTATCAGTATATCTTTATCTGAGATTATAGATGTTCAATTCAGAAAACTGCCATTCCGGGGTCCACGAAAAGTAGCTAAAGCTGAGTGATGTAGTACAAAAGACTTATTTTGGGTGAGGGCACTTCAGTTACGCACGATATCACAATTCAAGAATTGCGAAAATTGAGAAACACCAACAATACGCAGTACTTCGTTAGCAAATCGAGTATATGAAGAGATGGAAACTCCAAATTATGTGGATTTACATCTAACTGTTGCGCGAGTAGGCGCAAGTCCAAATAAAAGTCGGTAAGAGAGGCAAGCCAGCAAAAGTCCGCGGAAACAAGTGGTAACGCAAGTGATCAAACAGCGCGGAGGAAAAGCCTGTCGGATTTGATTCGATATGTCAAGGGTCAACAGTTACTAATGGACTGCGAGCAAATATGGAATACATATGTCAGACGCAGAAAACAGTGTATCAGGCAAAACACGGGTGCAAAATAGAGAAAAGGGAACAGTACGCAGCACATACTTCAGTGTGTAACTTGAAATGCATGGGTGCCTAATGGCAAGATGAATTAGTTCCTATGTAGGTTTTCACCGAGTGCACTGGCACCGGTGTAAGCAGCTTTTGATCAGCATGCACGAGCCACCGTGCACGCGGCGAATTTCACTTAACTGCCTTCTTCAGGTGCCTCATTTCCAAATAAACCCACTTCAAATATACGTTACTCTGTCGCGAAATCCTCAGAAATATTTTAAAATATACCACAGTTCTCGGACGCAAACCGTCCCTAGAAGGACTTAGCGATTCAATTTTCAGCGTAACCAAATAGTCTTTTTGTGGAAAATCCATGTCCCGTCATCCCTAAAGCGTTGTTTAGCAAGATAATACCAAGAGGAATAATCTTAAGTAACACTAAAATTTATTTTGCTTGAACATCCGAAACGATAAAATGCAGCCCTCTACCTTCTGTCGGAAGGTGCCGATCCGCTGCAGCAAATCATTACTTAGCTATGGGGAAAGCCCACTTGGATTTCCTACCTTGGTTTTTGTTCAAGCTCTCCAAAGTATATGTGGTCATACGGAATCGAATACATTTGAGCTCACATCCGTCATGTCCAAGACGTCAGTGCTTACGATAACGAACAATAAGTTGCATCTTGCGAGAAACAGTGTCCGTCCAAACGCAGCCTTCGCCGTGGTTCACAAAATCCCTGAAAGTAAAACGGTGCAAGTCTTCAAGGATCAGTCTTCAGTCTCACAGCTTTCGAAACCCGAGTGCATACCTCCAAGACGGTGGATAAGCAAAACAAGCTTCCCCTTAAATTCCTGAAATCCCAGGCGAACTTAGGCATTCAGACCAGTAACAGGGAAACCAATTGGCAAACGGCATGGAAATCCTCGCAAACCAGAGATTCTGAACCCACTGGAACACAGCTCCTCAATGTTAGAATAATTCAAGATGAACCACGATGCTCAGTGATGCTAAGTGATCCGCAGCAGAATTTTCAACACAGGATGGACCAAGGGTGTGCCCCCAAAGATTGCGACCTCCCTGCGTCACCGAGCATGTTTGCGGACATGCGGAAAAAATAGTCTTCAAGAAGAACGAGTTTCCGAGGTGGGAATTTCAAACGCGACATACCTAGAGGCTCAGTGAAACATGACGCCACAAGCTCCACCATAACCGCGGGCTGGGTCATTTATTTCGGCACTTGTGAAACCCCTCGAATCCCAGGACACTGTGGCCAATAACTCTGCCACACCCAACTTGACCATACGTTCCCTCAACCCAGAAGCAGGGCTTATCGACCAAATACACATTTCGCCAGCTTGAACATGGCTGACATATTCACTCAAGTGACAGTGATCCCAACGCATTCCACCCACTCTAGAATCCGTGAACTGCGCCTCCTAGAGACGAGAATTATAATCTCTCGGTACATCAACTCGTCATACATAAATACGAAGAGCTGAGGGAACGATATAACTTTTAACATGGACAATTCACTGGCACCATCGTGACACTGACAATTCACCTCGCATGGCCCAAACCACACCGCAAAATTCAACGTATGTGATGTCATTCTGGGTCTGCAGCATACCCATGCATACAGCGGTTGCGCTTCCTAAAATATCTGACTTTGACTGCCAACTTGTGTCACCAAATCCCGGTCCGAATTGCGAACTTCGACAGCAGTACGTAGGATGACTTTGTTAGACTCCTGAAGATGGGTTAAATCAAAGACGTCAGGCATTGTTTCCAACGCTCAGTCATGTGTATTACAGCTTGGCCTCACCCTTGGAATGTTTACATTAGACTGCTAATGCCATTATGATATATATACCAAAGTGCCATAGACCGACCACCATGTTCCTACGGCTGCATAAATAGAGAAGTCAAGTTTCAGAGCCATAAGATAAGGTAAATTGTAGGAAATAACCAAAGTGGATTCAGAACGAGAACCCGGCTGTTAAATGTAGCTTCTGTCTAGAAACACCGTTTACAATTCCATTACTCTGTGACAGAAAATTCGTTGCCTGTGAACGCAGAAAATCATTGCATCCGGACCAAAAACATGGTGAGGCTCCATGGGGAACTACACTAAGCTATTGTTGGCATTGAGGGTAAATAAGCCCACTGTCCAGCATATTCGTCTCCATCTTCCTGTAAGGATGACAACAAAATCCAGCAGCCGGCTCATTGCCATGAAAGTGGAATGTTGCTACAACGTGACGCGAACATACACTATGAGGGGGCTCCCATGAACAAGCCAAGCCTGAACACCCAAAAGGGCTGTCCACTCAAGGAGAGGACAAACAAACTTGCCTATTAGGTGATGATCTCCTGGCCTCACCAGCACTGTGTGCGATTCAGGAGCCCTCAAACACGGTAAGCAACAGTTGGCTGAATACCGGAATGAAGTTTCCGGGGCAAGGAATCAGCCAGTTTAATTCAGTGCCCTACCTAGGGCTGTAGCATTCACCCAAGTTGATTGGCGCGTGCACGTCCTCTGTCTCCCTCGCGCCTTGCTTTTGTTCCACATGTCACAACGCGTATTGTGAATTAACACGGTGGCATGAATCCGAACTTTGGTCACTATGGGGTTCCGTAAACACGTTAAGGCACAGCACGTTTTCGCTTTTTCTTCACGGCTCACTCAACACATATGAGAACAGAACACGGCCAACCAACCCACAGTTGGCACACTCAATACAACGGCCAACGCTCGTCAATCAACGAAGAACCCTGACCTAAGTCACTTCAAACCTACGCACGACCCACTGTGCGAGAGAAGTTTGGGCTCAACATCGTATGAATTTAACGACCAAACGCAGGCCAGACCTCAACAAGCTCAATCAAGACTCCAACGCGCTCGGTCAAGACACTTTCAATACAACTGCGCCCAGCAAACCTTGGGCTGGTCCACTACAGCTTACTTGACACAGAACTCGGTAAGTCCTTTTTTGTGCAATCTGCTCGTAAGGTAGTGTCTCTGCTGATCACTATACATGACTTGTCTATTATTGGTGTTATTCAATATCTGACACAACCCATATTAGAGACTTAGTCCTAATAGGGACACTGCTGGGAATAAACATCCAGGCCATTCACCCAATCCTCACAAAGCGTGTCCCACATTGCGGAAAATGTGAAGCTAATAAAGGTTCAACAAATCTGGCGAGCAAATGTGATGAACAACTACTTAAAAGGTCTGTTCCTCACAATACCACGTACTATACCCTGTGAAAGAACCTGATTTTCACGCATGTAATCAAGGTGAATCTGAGCACCAGTGCGGACAGATGCAATTTGAAGGCTAGCCCCTTATTTTAAACCACCTCTACAGATGTCCACAATGCGGGAGACAATCCTTATCAGTAAGGCTTATGCTGCCTGAAGTAGTGGGTGCCAAAATGCGGCACCACCTAGTAGCCTTGTGGAATCCGCATGCATACTTTAAAGAGCGCGGTTTGGTTAACGTCACAGAATGCTAAAACGCAGGGCTTTTTGCCCTTATCTGTTCACCTGAGGCTCGAGTGCAATCGATCGTAGCAAACAGGCCTTAGACCTCAATCATTGTTTTAACGATGAAACAGAACGTAACTACCATTGGTGGTTTTACAAAAGTGCGCGTCAGGTGCGAGACTATGCCACATTTAACCATCCCACTTGACCGTACCGTCATTGCAACCGTGGTGGCGGCGTCCTGCACGTCGTGGACACCCGGACCGCAAGAGGAGCAAGCGAGGAATGACCATTTGTAGCTCGACACCAGTTTAAATACCAACCTGACTTTGGCCTTCATACACCAGCTGCCCGGTCCAAACCGCAAGTCGCCGACTCTGCTATGCCACTGGCCAATGTCGTTATTACCACAGCTTTTCGATTCTCTATTTTTGTGACCTATGAGGAGTACATGAAAGGCTCCGTAGGATTTCAATAATGAATAAAACCTTAATTTGGTGTATATGCATTGCAACGGCGTTTTTAATTGTTTGTTCCAGTCACACTTCATCTATGCCTAAGGTGTCGAAAATGAGGTATTTATCGTGCAGGTCCAATTTGTATGGTACGAACTAACGAGAAATTGTTTACGAGGTTGTGGTATTACGCTGTTGAAGTGCATATAAACGAATTAAGTTTTTATGCATTATTAGAATCTTACGGAGCCTTTCATGAACTCCTCGTAGGTCACAAAAATGAAGAATCGAAAAGTTGTCGTAATAGTGATATTCCCCCTGATGAATCTGGTTACCGCCTCATTCTAGTGACAGAGTGCTACGTTGTCGCCTATGTATCTGGTACGGTATCAATTCTAGCGCACGCCAGTTCAATCCGTCACTAAACTTGGGCTTGCAGCTTTAAGTTTAATTTGGAATACTGCGCGTGTTTGGTTAATGCGCTTTTGATCCTGATTACAGGATTCTATAAAAACAATTACCACCCGGCAAATAAGCGCAATCGTGACCCAGATCGAGTGGCTTTATTAACAAGGAAATAAAAGATGTTCCTAATGTTCTTACAGCGCGATTTGAGGCAAAATAATGGATTTCTCTCAAGAAATCCATATCGGTGATGGATCTCACGGTCATTTCATGCTGGTTTGAAGTACTTCAAATGACCCCTTTCATTTTGCTTGTTAGCCTGCATGAATATTTCATGTTCCTACGTCGGTTCCTTCACGCATTTGAGTGAATTCTGCTAAATACCTTTTTTGCAACTCATCCCAGACCACTCGGCAAACATTACGCCAGATTGTTAGAACAGATCTAAAACATGACCAATTTGTTCCGTGCTTCCAAAGACCTTCCTTATAAAGAGTTTGCAAACCTCGTCCCATCCATGTCTGGCCGTCCGCTTGATATCAGTTGCCTTCAACATTTTTAAGAGAATTGGTAATAAAAATATTGGATGGGAATCTAGACGTGCATTGAATACCCACTTCCCTCAACACGGCTTCTTGATTCATGGGTCGTCCATTGAGAACCATCGCTCGTGGACCATTCGTCGTCAATGAACCGATCCAATCATCGTCTCCGGCGTGTGGCTGTCATTCCATTATTCTGCTGATTCTCGATGAACTAAGTTGTAACAGCTTGAAAGGCTGCCCTCTGATGCACGGTTTTGCGCTGAAAGGCTAACTAACAACTTGACACTGAAAAGGTGTTACGTCTGAGAAATTATTTTATTATTTATTCAATCGGGTTGATCTCAGTACGTTGGTACATGTACTTACACAGCCCCACATTTATGTATCTCTGCAGGAGTGGATAGAATGACGGAAGTGGAAAGTGAGGATCAAAGTTGCCTACTCAGAACCTGAACAAGCCGTTGATGGTGTATCATACGGGCTGTTATCGAACCAAGACTGTTTAGAATGTATGTAGGCTGGTTGTCACGGTTCCTCCGCTCGTTTTAGCTTTCGTTAGCTGACGCCAGAGCGCTTGGTTGGGTGGATGGTTTTAGGACTGGAACTCCCGAACCAATGATGGTGAGCCGCGTATAAGAACATGAACGCTACTAAATAGGAGTAAAGAATATTCCAGTGGTGTAGGCGCCACGAGACCTTGAAATACCCAAAACAGGACAACCTCGAACAAAACTCACTCATTACTCCAGTGGTGAACGAATGGGTCTAAAGCAATATAAGTTATCAAGAGGACATCCGATTGATGGAATAAGGAGCTGCTCATCGCATCATGTACAAATTTAAACTGCCCAGCATTAGACTACAAACATTCCAACTTCATGTGCATCATGCCGGGAATATTAACAGAAATAAGCGATAATGAGGTACTATATGTGGTAGTTGGAATCAGGGGATAGGCCACGAGAAACAGTTTACTCATGTTCGACATCAGTAGGCGGACGCGATGTCCGGAGCCCGCATATATGACAATTGGTAGGTTGAAAATAAATTGAGTCTAGTAGACAGATGATCCACCGCACGTCTACCGAACATCCCAAAGAGTGGTTCGGGTGTGGGAATTTAGATAACTTAACAGTTAAGGGGAAGAATTGTTGGGGAAGATCCGTGGTTCAAACCAAACTTCGGTGGCTTGGGTACCTTGGCATTACTTGGCCGTCGTGCTTTCATGGTGGCTATTCCTCGAAGGGTATTACTGGTGATCAGGAAGGACGTCTGCCGCATGCGTTCGAGGATACAACATCTGACCAATTCACATATTTTCTGGACTTCTATGTCATCAGAATTACTGTGACAGTGCCGGTAAACGAGTCCTGTCTCTCGAAACACCATAAAGTCTGTGAGTGAGCAAAAATTCAAACGAGCCCTCCGTCTTTAAACAACCAGAACCAGAGTCTAAAGCTTTGTCTTCATTCTGTAAACCCCTCGAGAGCGAAACCACTGCCGCCAACTGTTTACGATAGCCAGTCAGACCGAACTCCGAGAAACAATAGGAAAATCTTTCACTAACGCAGACATTCTGATCACGTTCGATAATTATGCATCGTGTTCTGCACCTGCGGTACTCTACCTCTTGATTTTGCATCTGCACTCAGCCTGGTGACCTCCGAGAAAACAGTAGAAGCTATTCCTGATTTATTGGTCAGTTAAGACATTTTGCGAAGCAATGGAAGCAGATTTTAGTGGAATTATTAAAATGCTACCTCCGGTATTAATACACACTTCGTTTCGAATACTTTTGTACCTGCAGACCATACTACAACGTGAGCCCCCACATAACACCATCAAGCCTTTCGCTACCTGTGGACTAAATGTTCTATTAGCTCGCTTGAACCATAATTGTAACAGTGTTCGATATTGTCAACACAGCTTATTTTTGAACCCGATTGGAATGCGGCATTTATATCTACTTCCTCTGGCTTGAACGCGTTTAGCGGACGGACGGGTATGCAACAGGTCATTTCGATTGGTGCGCAACCTAAATACCAAGTCTAAAGGCCATCAAGCCCTATGCTGACGATGCTTTTATCCTGAGGGATCGCAACTGACCTGTTGCCTGCTACTTAGGCCCCCAAACACTGAAGTTTTTGGAGGCAGCTTGACGGTCGTCTGTACTTTTCGTCCATATTTGCCGCTGTTTGAATGGGAGGTGGCCGTGTGGAATTGTGAAATTATGGCCGGCCCACTGTCGTGTGTCCTCGAGATCGTCGACCTAGCTACTCTTCGCCTGAGATCCTAAAGTGCCGACGCAAATGCACATCGCAGGATTTTTCACAGAGCATATGAACCTTCTGCAATAAGGTAGAAAATCTGCCCAAGGACAGCTATCTGGAATGCTACTTCATGCGGGAATCACCTTACAAACGAACACGGAATCTAGAAAGATCGGATACCTGTAAAAACCTTCGAAGTCTGAACCAAGCAATGAAAGCTTCAATCACCAATGTTTTGCTAGTTTATTATTAAGTGAACACCAAATGCAACTCAGATAAGACTCAAAAAACGTCATTCTTACTGTGCATCATAGTAGGCACCTTTAAGGCTGCTTCTTTTACAGGAATTTCGCTGGAATAAGCACCAAACCCACAGCGTGGCACACTGGCCAAGAAACCTGCTTTACAACAAAGGTGCAAAAACTCCCCCTTGAAATGATAAAATAACTGCTTAGCACAATTGGTTCTTAGTGGCTCAGTAGATAATAGTATCGCCTTGTCTTTCGATAAATCCGGTTTGATCGGGGTGCCATCCTGCTGTGCTCAAGGGATTGCGTGGTGCCATTCAACATAAACTAGCACGCAACGCGTTGAGATTTTGTCCTGAATTTCAAGACTTTTCGGCAGAACAAATATTCAGTGAAGTAGGGTCTACAAACAGCTCATTTGTCACGGTTTCAACCTAGGGATCAGTCGTTCATAAAATTCTTCACTCTTGGAAACAAATGTCGGCCACTGTCAATGAATCCGAAGTGGCGGTTAATTTCGGTTCACATACAGACTTACACGAAAGAAAACGGGATGCCACGTTTTGAATACGAGCATATACCTCTGGCGTTCCTCGAGGATGACGGTCTTCAGCGAAGATTCATCAGGGTGCACAACTACAACGATGATAACAGAATGATGAAGCGTAGACATGAACACCACTGACGAGTGTATTAACCTATCTTTACGGAAAAATCTAAACGGAGTGGCCCAGTTGGAAAATGGCAGCATATGCACTCTTCTCCTGTGAAAACAGTGAAGCCTTTTTCCACTGAGTAGGAATTTTCTCGACTTTGCAACGTGTCCTATTTTGAATATTTCGGTATTACTCAGCCTGTTGAATGCTTTGTAAGTTGTGCAAATCAACTACATTGCCAATGTACTTCACAATGTTCACAAATTCATATATTCAACTCGGCTGCAGCTCCAGTACGCCTGAGTTCATTTACAACCCTAAACACTTCGAAGTGTTTTCAAACCCCGAAAACCTGTCTACGTAGCCAGCCTTAATGTTTGCACACTGAAGCAAACAGGTCAACAGGTGGATTCCTTCTGCATTGATGTCTATTTTCTGTCAGAAACAAAGACGCATGACGCAAGTACCATGATCGAACTGACTGCCCTCTCGCTCCCTTCCAGGTTCCGGCTGCACACCTCTGGTGATACAGAGGCCGCTTCAGCTGGATATGCTAGGGTGACTATTGTAGTAAGCGCACGAGCGTCTCTGCTTGATTGGATACCTGTTGATGGTCGCCGTTTGGCAACATCTGTGAGAGAATCCAGAGGAATTAGGGACCATCGCAACTTGTTTGTTGTGTCTGCTTACGCCCCAACTGACTGTCGCCCTGAATCTGTTAAGGACAGTTTCTATGACACTTTAGGTACCTTTCTACAGAAGGCTAAAAGCTCAGATATCACTGTGGTTGCTGATGGCATGAATGCCCAGATAAGTAGACCGATAAGTAGCCCGATTGGGTGGTCATCTTGGTTTGGAAACGAAACACACGGACAACGAGGATTGTTTACTTTATATGTGTGCCTATCACAGACTGTTCCTTTGCAGGACGAATTTCCGGAACGGCGGAAATCGCTTGACAACGTGGTACCCACCAACAAACCAGCGCCGAATCCAAATAGACCACATCGCCGTCAGTTATCGGTGGTGAGAGTCGATCACTGCCTGCCGCTTCTTCTGGAACACCAGCGTGGACTCCGACCACGCACTCGTTCGCTGCCGCTTTTCATTGCGCAAAACGCGCACACCTCGTTTAGCCAGTGGGCCCAGAAGTCGAAGGAAGCTATCAGAATCAGCTCCTCGAATGCCTGCCGGATGGTACGGTGTCGGATATAAACAGCCACTTGGAAAAATATCCAAAGCACTACTCAAAGCCGGAATGTCTATTTGCGGTACAACCCGGCCAACCTCATCCATGTATTGGATTTCTGATAGGACCGTGTCTTTGCTGGAGACCCGGCGACAGAATCCACCTGGCCTCCACCACAACTCCACCCGACGCATCATCCGACGCCAGGTGAAACTGAGTGTCCGCGCAGACCGAGAAGCTTGGTGGACCCGAAAGAAATGGGGGATGCAAACAATGTTGGAAACGCGCGTCAACTGTTCCACTTGCTTCGTTCGACTGATCCTCGAGAACCGCTTGTCAGCGAACTAGTCAGGGACTAAAATAGCTCCCTGATATGCAGCAAAGCAGAACGTTCGGACTGCTGGGCACAGCACTTTGAAGAAGAATTCAGCTGGCCACCTGCTACCTCCGATCCAGACTCCTGGCCTTCAGCAGAAAGGTGGGCCGTGAATATGGAGTCGCCTTCAGCTTCAGAAGTACTTGAATGTATTTCTCTACTCAGGCGTCATCATGCTGCTGTTCCTGAACACCTTCAACCTGCGCTTTTCAAGGATGGCGGTAGGCTCCTCAGCTAGTGCCTGCCTAATTTCATCATCATTGTTAGCTGTAATAACCGCGCACTCGTCGTACAGTGGTTGTAGCTGCCGCAGTTTCGTTCACCGATATTTTTTTTGGGGGGGGAGGGGTAGGGAGCTGCGCGTTGCAGGCGGGAGCTGATAAATTGGTGCATAAATGCAGCACTGTCAGTGGGCTGTCAAGTGGGGGGGGGTTAAGGTTGGAAAAGGAGCTATGCATTGAAGGTAATAGCTTGGATGCACGAGCGCCGTTGAGGGCGCGACTGGGCCATATCTGACAATGTCCCTAGCCGTTGGTGTGGCCCGTCTCGAGGTCCCCATCCAGGAAGACGGTAGTGATCAGCGCAGCTCAGTTTGCTGGTAATGGCTCTCATACTTCGCTGCCAAGTCATTGTTTGACCGCCTCTAGATCCCTTCCACCCTTCACGTGGTTGTGCGAAAAGAGCCCTTCGAGGAAGTCGGTCGACTGGCATACGCAACACGTGGCCAAGCCAGCGCAACCT
>NW_008752328.1:29531-50658 GCF_000715545.1 Opisthorchis viverrini
TGACCGACAGTCAAATGGCCCAGCGACTTTTGCTTGTGCGGTGGGAAGGGGTTTGGGGAGGGACGTCGGGGGCCGCCAACCTGCGCGGGCAAATGATACTGCCCGGTTGCCCAGGCCGAGGAAGGGGGTTTGGTTGAAGTACCCCACCTTGAGCCTTCGACTCAAAAGTCTGACCCACGGGCCAGTGAGAGAATGTAGGGTTTTCTTTGGGGACCCTTCCCGGAGCCGATGACTCAATAGTCTGACCTGCTCGGCTGCAGGGGTTGGCCTAACATGCTGGTCGCCTGGGGAAAACACCTTATTGCCTTCACACTCCTGTCGTAGAGGACAGTACGACTTTACCCCCAGACCGCCCCGTACTACGATTGCTCGCAGTGCGGGGTCTCGCTGCTCTTGGTCTGGCTGCTCCCTTTGGCCTTCCTGGCATGGTTGTACCTTGTGGAACGAAGTTCCAACCAGTGTAGCCCGCGGGATCATTGCAGCACTCAAGCCCGACCACCACGTCAAGGTGGCAGCTTTAGGTCGGGTAGTGCCTGCCTAGCCTATTTGGGTCTATCTGGGAAAAGGAGACCGGGACAGACAACTGTGGTTAAACGATAGTGGTGCCCATTTTCAAAAAGGGAACTCGCAGTGAATGTCGTAACCACAGAAATGTTGGATGTCTGTTGTTTGGGTCTATCTGGGAAAAGGAGACCGTCTCGGACAACTGTGGTTAAACGATAGTGGTGCCCATTTTCAAAAAGGGAACTCGCAGTGAATGTCGTAACCACAGAAATGTTGGTTTGATGTCTGTTGTGACAAGGCTCCTGGCATCACTGATCATTCATCGTCCTACGGTGGCACACGAAACCTTGACTCGTGGGAATCAAGAGGGATTTTGATCGGATGGGAGCTGATTCATCTTAACACTCCGTCAGATGTTGGAGCAACGCCACATGTACAGACGACCCACAGTCTTCAAGGGGATTTGATTTCAAGGGTGTGTTCGATTCTATCGATCGGTCAGTGCTGTCAACTACACTTGCTCAGCAGGATATGCCCCAGAAGTTTGTAAACATAATCCGATCCATATGTTCACATACTTTTGGGTGGATGAGTGTATGGTGGGCTCTCCAAAAGCTTCCCTACAAAAGGTGTTGTCAGACAAGAAGTTGCACTCTCTCCACTCGTGTGCAACTTCATCAATGATGAAATAATGAGGTGAACGCTGGAAGGTCTTCAAAACTCCGCTGTCCAAATTGTTGTTGGTGACAGCATTGTCGATCTGAAATACGAAGATGACCAGAGCGAAGCACAAGCCATGTTGAATAGACTGACCACCATCATACCATCTCTTAGCATGCGCGTTGCATCTTCAAAGTGCAAAGTCATGATTCAGAACGTGCAGTCTCCGAACGTTTTCCTTAAAATTTAGAGAAAGTCACTCGAGATGGTGGAAAACCCTGCATACGTCGGTAGTTATATTTACTCTGACGGAAATGTGTCTGATTAAGTCAGTGCAAGGATCTCGAAGGCTCGAACCACGTTCGCTAATTTGCGTCATTTGTGGCCCCTAAAACGCACCTCATCAGATCTTAAGAGTATCTCACCACGGAATGCTGGTCGTGAACACCTCCGTATGCTCCAGTCAGATCAAAGATTGACCACCTGCCTGCATTTGCCACTTTGAAATAGGCTCATAAACCAGTGCCCTTCGTGGCCTACGGGCATACTCAGTGCACGACCAAGCCAACACAGTTTCTGTTGCCCGACATTTTCTTCAGCTAACGTTCCTGCTACACAGCTGACCACTCGTTTTCCAACCAAATCTATACTTTCAATGCAATGATTAACACAGACCAAAAGACAATTCAGTTGCGCTGGCCACGCGGTAAAACAGCTGTGCCCTAGTCTCACGTCCCTTGAGGTCCTTTGCCGTCATGTGTCACATTTGTAAACACCACCCGAAATTCGGAGTTTTGTACGTTCTGTACACTACAGTCAGATCTCCCACAAGTTCCCGTCCCGCAAATTCAAAAGCCTTCCTTTTTGCAGTGTTCAGTGAACGTATATCCAAGGGCAGTGCACGTGTTAGGGGAGAGGGTAGGCTAGAGCAGGGGGTCCATGGTTTCCCCTCCAAAGGTTTAGTTTCCTTTGGCTTAGTTTCTGAGTTGCAGCTCTGCAGGAGCCTCATATTTTGGTCGTAAACACAGCAGTTTATTGATTTACCTTTAGAAGGTTTCATTTAGTCCTTGAGCTACCCGAACTGAACCATCACCAGTAAAGAAATGATCTCCAACTCCGATATCTAGTGAGCTTTGAGTAACTGGAATGATGTTGAAATCAGTGCAACACCTATTACATTATGGCTTTGAAACAACCAACCAAATTCCGTCACATTTGTGTAGGGTTTGTATTTTCGAGGGACGAATAACCAGGAAGGTAGTCAGGGCAGGAAGGATCGTTTAAGTGAGGTTGTACTCTGAAGCATTTATACGAATCGCGGTATTTCAAGGTATGACAACATCTTGGTCTTACCTTGGTGCATTTTTATGCATGTACAAACGTCCTATGCTGTCAGTTCCGTGAATTGAATGACTCCAGTAACCAACAGTTGGAATTTGGAAGCGCTGCTCTAAAATGCGTCCCAGTATTGACTCAGTGACACTAAAGACGTTGTTGTCTTCCGAGTTAACGGCTTTAGGATGGATGCCGGTCGTTGTCACCATAGCTGGACAACGAGAGCCCTAGCTATGTTTATGTAATTAAATGTTCACGAAAAATAGTTTCCAACCCAATTGATTAATTCGATCCTTCCATGGATGCACCTCTATTGTGAAGAACTTTATCGTTCATAAGGCAAAATTTGGGGTTCGAACCATTTTGAGCTGTTCTTAGAAGTACATTATTTTGGGAGGGAGTAAGCAGTGTTTGTTGAGATTTCCTCCGAGAAAGTAAACAAGGCGTTCTTGAATGCAACCTTTATTCCCAAACAAATTACGAAGCGTGTAATAACACGGAGTTGTGGTTGAAATCATGGCATTACGGCTTGGGGTAAAACCCCTTGGTCTGTTGAAACGTATCAACACATTCCGATGCCACTGTCCTCCTAAGTCGGTATTCCTTGGTGAAACTCGGCAGCCATAACCAAATAAACGACCAAATTTGGGCGAAGATACGATCGGTATGTGTTGATCTTCGCTCCAGCCCTCCCTCTGACAGTTGTAATCTCCAAAGCAGATCCAATCATGGAAAGTCAGGACGGACGTGAGTATTCCTCGTATGATGGTTTCTGTCTAAAAGACAATCGCCACCCTCTCATCTGCTTTTTGTAGATGTCACAGGAAAAGTTTAGAACCGTTGGAGATCGTGAGGAGAGTTTCGGAAACCCATATTTCACCTTTGTTCATATGGAATCTCTAAGTGAAAAGTTGAAATTACTAAACTACGAACAAGATTTCTGCCGGTAAGTATGCAGATTTAGTAGTATTGCTAATCGTCCCGTGTATGTTGCAGAACAAGAAGTCAGAAGCCGCTCTCAAAGCATTATTATGCAATACCCACAAACCCTGGAGAACAGTTCCACAATTTCACTTCTTTAGCATCCTGGCTGGTAGTCAAAGCGAATGGAAAAATTGACCCTCCCCAGGAGTATGATGATCCAAATGCTACCATCGCAACGATTTTGGATGCAGTCCGTGAACTAGGACACAGTGTAGAGTTTCCTCCATCTAAACTAAGAATTGGTTGTGGTGAATATTGCATCGAAGTACTACGCGTGCTTGCTGAATCAGCATTACATGTTCAAGGTCACCGATTTCAGTCACCAAAGTATCCTGAAGAGGATGAAGACGAACTTGATATTGATGATGTCGATGTCTCAAATGGTGATGGTGACATAGCTGAGTGGCAAGGGCAGACTAATGGAGGACGGTGTGTCGGAAATCTTCTGGTTGCTGTTGATGGCGATAGATCGCCATTGGATGGTGGTTATGCCGAAGAGGAAGAGGATGATGAAGTTCCCGATCTTGAAGGTATTGTAAATGTTTTCGTTTCTGGTGACCTTTAACCGTCATCCTAAACATTGGTTCAATGCGTGGACTCACATCAATGAACGGGAATTTTAACCGCTGTTCCTTTAGCCTGAACTCCGGCGCGGAGCCCCGGAAATCGTGTTAACCTGATGACTAATTGCAATGAGGTATTCTGGGGACGAAAAAACATCCAGCACGTCTTTCTAGAGGACAAAAACAGCGTCAGTTTTGTGCAACTCATGGACGAATGAGAAGCTCTCAATTTTTGTGTGTGGCAAATTTTACACCGCTGTTTATGACAACCGGTAGTTGATCTTTGGGTCCCTTAAAACCCATTTTTGGTGCTTTTCATGGCCGTAGTTTAGGCTGTTGCCTTCTGTCGATATGAAACGTTATGATATTCCCAAAAGTCGTGTGATTTGAATCATTGGTGCTATGACAACAATATCATACTCAAGTGGACGCAGGGGTAGCAGGTTATTGAGAATACAACAAATGGCAAGAGTTTGCGTATGTATTGCGCAATGCTCCATTTCACACATTTACATCCATTTGGGCTATCTTGGAAGTTACGCCATTCACTCGCTATACCGTAAAGTGGAAGCAGCTACATCACATAGGTAGAGTGGTGCATCAAATTACCAAGTCACATGAGTTTTCTCAGACAGTAAACCAACTGACTCTTAGTGTAAATGCGACTTTTGTCATTTTCGATGTTGGTTTCTCCTATACTAATGTGCCCACCGCTGGTAGCCTTTAATTTGATAACTTCTGGAGGAAGACATGTTTAATAGCCGTACTGCCCTCTCTGTGTAGGAATTATATTTACGATCCACCCTTTTTTACGTTCAGCTGTCAGGTATACCAAAAGACTGATGAAGTTACCATTGGTTCACCTTCATCCTGTCATAGTTAAGGTACTTTTAGCAAGCCTTCAGTCTCGGACATTGAGCAATTTTTGAAGACCCGGAGAGTTTGGCTCTGACACTTCAACGGCAAATTTGTCATTGTAAAGAAATGCCATGCGACCTAGTTCTTTTCATATCTCACCACATTGGGTAACTCCATTCGCTTTACAGTAGAACTTGAGACAACAGAACAATTGCTTTCTTTGATTGAAGGTCTCTTGGACACGTCACCCCCTTAGAAATACAGTTCAGCACAAACAACCCTAATCAGATCAATGTTTAAACCTTAAGTCTGCCCACTTGTTGAGTAGGATGTGAGCAATAATTCTCAGACTAGTTCCCCGAGTGAATAATATATGTAGTTCCTTAGCTTCGTCCGGAAGCGAGATTTTCTATATTAAGCAAACTGGGGAACAACGGAGTCCAACAGGTTTAATCGAAAGCACGCTTCAGCCACCCGGCCCGAACACAGCAGTCAGAATGAGGGTTGAACCATTTGACTTTCAGGCTCCAAAATTTCTAAATAGACAAGGCACTGTAGAGGCAACTGGTTGGCACGAAAGACCTATCTTAGCCCGATGACTGTAGCAACCGTGTCGACAGGGTTGATTGTACCAGCTGTGACTGTGCTTACAGCGAAGAAATTGGCAGACAATTGAAGGTCTAAATCATCGAACATATACTACACTCAAGCCGCTCCAAGGAACGCGAACGAACTGAACAAAACAGGGCATGATTCACTTGTCGCACCCCTTGCATTAGATGGGAACCATTTGGTCATCATTGATAACGTGCGTAAGCTGAGGTCGAATCGCAGTCTGTATGCACAAAGGTGCCGTGCTGAATCAATTTCCAACGAGTCTGTAAGTATTGAGTAATCTACCATTTGGTCGGGCTTATTTCATCATACAAGAACAACGCAAGCACGAGAGATCTCAGTTGACACGACAACTTAGTCCCAAGGGAAGGTATGAAGCACCTGGTGCAACACTCACGTACGCTCCAGCGGGATGACGCAAGTTATTCATACCTGTCATAGTGCACATGATAGCAAATTGACCAGTTTCTGGTTAGTCACATTGGTAATGTCTTTAGATCAGTCACCTGTTCCTTGATACAGGTAATCGTCGAAAAGTCAGTCGGCTTCATTCAGTATATATATATACATATATATATATATACAAAGTCAAAAGTACTTAATATGGGAACTTTTCCTGTGTTGTTCGTAACGCAAACCTTTGGGCGTGGGTAAAAATCCAAAACTGTAGCTTATTCAGCTTGAGGTTATGTTTTTAAACGGGGTTATGTCAATGAATTTGCATGTCCAACTATCTAACGGCTACGGTGACAATGATAGTTTCCGACGTTGTATTCTTATCAAATTTTCCCGATAGAAAAAGCGTACACATCGATACATACCTGGCCCTAAGTGCGACAAGAGTCTCTTCGCTCAAAGTCTGAGGGGTTCGTAAAGTCCAGTTCTGTTAGGTAGAATGCTTAAATGACTGTCCATAAACTCAATGTAGGCTAAGCAATCTTATACCTCCTGAGAACAAGAGAAATTGAGCCAATAACAGAGCCTACACTTTTTCAACTCTCCCGAACTCTCTTTACAGATAACCTATAAAAATTTACTGACGGTTGTGGGAAATCATCAACAATTGACTTCTTTCTCCGGTAAGATTCTAATTCACAGCCATTCGAGCAGGATTTCAAACACGTGGCACCAGGTACGGGTGTCTGATAAGTAGTGCGGTCATTCTAAATGTGGGCGGAACGTGAGTTTAGGCGCTATCCTCTCAGTTCATTTAGTATTTTTTTGGCTGGCTCATCAAGTGACCAGTTCTTAGACAAAGGATTCCTTTATTCTCATAAAGGAAACTAATCACAAGGTTGCTGGAAACTCTTCGACAGCCCATGACCGGTTTCGCCCTTCTTGTGGCTGATCAGGTAGGCGCAGTCCCCGAGTTTCCATCAACCTTATGTTCTACTTTATTCTCTATTTGTGTAGCTTACTGGGATATTACCAGTAGTATGGGGATTTAGTGTTTAAGATGTGCATTTAATGCTTCAACTGAAGCACACTTAAGCTGAACATCCGAGAAGCACTGCGCAGCTGTCTCATGCCAATTAAATATCACCATTAGTTGGTATTTCACAAAAACTAGATCATCGGCCATACTTGGTTCACATAGGGTGTGCTTACTGGCTCCCGACCTACAACTCCGTCCGGCGTCCCCTGGCTCAGACTGGAACACTCACTGCATATTGATCGGTAATAATGGTGACAACATTAATAAATAATAATGATAATAAGGACAAACACCACTTTTCGACTAGAATGATAATATGGTTCCAACTAAGGTGACTGACTAACAACATTCGTAAATCGCTTCGAGTATACTTGTGAAGTTTAGATTTTGGTTTCAAGGTCCATTTAAACGAGTTAAATAAATAGGTTAAGTAAATTAGTCTGTAACGCTGGTCTCACTGTCAGTGATGTGGATTATCATTATACAGATTGGTAATACCATAGCGGTATTCTGTTACTAATTTTTCCAGGAATCTTGATGAATAGCAGTGGTCATTTGTCTTAAGGGGGTCTTCATAGGCTAGTGTTCTCCGGATTCGGGCTAAAACGCATTCAATCCATAAAGGAGAATCCATGTATGAGAAAATACTTGACTGTGTGTTCATCCAGACAGTTTTGTCAATTACTTTCAAAGGAATCCAATATGAATAAGCGAAATAACCGCCTTAGGTCATAATGATTGAAGACTCGTGCCGGAACTCTGTCCTGGCGCTTCAGTTGATGGGGAATATTGAACCCATTCTTCATTTCCATAAACCACCAGCGTGGATAAGGGGGTAAGCATCCGAACCCAAAATCATATGCAAGTTGTGTGTTCTCTTGCTACATTCATAACTTTGGCATTAAATCCACAATATGGGAAATACTTGGCGAGCAGTATTGGGGATCCTAGAACTCGTACGGGGGAACCCTGTGTGCTGCCGTGGACAGCGAGTTCCATAATAAGCGAAACGCATCATATATCCACTCGCTGAAAGTATATAGGGCTGGAAGAGATTGAAATACTTGATCGGAATGTTGTGTGTAGAAAAGCTTTTGACGAAAATGTAGTTTGTTTTACTCGAAACAGTCCTAATTTAAGGGACTGCGTTTATCGCAGAACCGATGAAGGCGTGTACACAAGATAGATACTTGGTAGAAGGCTTACAATCCCCACTTAACAGTCTACTGACAGTCCTGTATCCACATACCAATTTATCAGCTCCCGCTTCGAATGCGCAGCTACCTACTCCACCTCCCCAAATCATCGGTGAACGATACTATGTCAGCCACAAACACTGTACGACAAGTACGCGTTCTTACAGCTCATAATGATGATGATGACGTGCATATTCAGAGTTATGGGCGTTTCTGGTGTATACAGCCCAACTTTGACCAAGGCAGAATCGGTGACCTCATGATCGGTTTTCATCACTCTCGAGCCTAATTGAGGAATGAAGCTACCACTAGGCGTTTTTTCATATTTGTGAATAACTGACACAAGAATTTCAGAGTCACCTAACAGACATCACTTTTGATGACCAAAGCTATCTCAGATTTCAACACCATTATTTCCAAATCGGGTTACGTCTTTAACCATTCAAAATAATCTGTAGTTCTGCGTAATGTGCTGCAAGTGGTATGGAATTGATTTGGTTGCAAGACCGCTGCATCTTTATAGCAGGTCGGTTTTATATAAACCGTATCAGCTGTCAGAATCGCCCATTTTCGCTAATATACCATTTTCCCATCCCAAGATTTTGCCCAATCATGAATTATAAAGCAATGAGTCCTACTGGCTTCCTTGAAGTAAGCGCCGAGAACAAACAACTGTTTGACAGACTTATTAGGGCTCTGTTATTTCGTTATTCTCACTCGAGTGTCTTATGTCATTGCAACTGAAGGCGAACAAAATTTGTACAGGTTAAAACCAAACAGCGTGGGATCGGATCAGACAGGTGAGAGGAATCGATATTGGGACGTGGTACGGTAAGATGAGGAAACCGAGCATTTACAAACTGCATCTGGGATAGAATAAGTTGCATTTGATGCGAACCGGAGAATAAGGGAGGGAGTAGGTTCGTTTGCTCATACCCGGATAGAGCTGAGTGAACAACTTTATTCTTCTGACCGCCTCTGGCTCGTTTCCACCCTTCACGTGGTTTTGCGATAAGAACCTTCCGAGGAATTCGGTCGACTAGCGTACGCAACGCTTGGACAAGCTAGTGCAACTGATGCAATGTGGTCAGCTCACCTATCGAGGATGAGTTATTTCTTCCGAATACCTTTCGATGTACTTCAGCATTGCTCATCCGGTGTTCCCACCAGACTTGGGCAATGCTCCGAAGACATCGATTCCGCTGAAATGCAGTACGTTCCTGCTTCTTGGTTTTGTGGTACCTGGTTAGAATGGCGGCCCCTTTGGAAATCGTCAATAACCCTGATTTTGCCCAAATACGTAACCTAGCAAAATCTGACTGGCTTACTGAACGAATGCGGTACGTAACTGATAACGTATGAAGTCCTTGGGAGGATTTTACTCTTCTTCATTTCATGTATCTACCTTCGTTTTGCATTACTTTGAGAGTTGTGGTATGGTCACTCTAATTTGAGTTCAAAGTGCCTATTTTGAAAACCGGATACGGTTGTTTCTATGTGAACCTGCAGTATTTCGTACAGCAGTTCTGACCCGCACCAGGGGGGGATTGTGGTCGCGTGACCAAACGTTTTTGTTTCTCAGCATAACTTAAAACCAGGGGAGAAGTTTTTCCGTTCCATTTCCGAAAATCCCTCAACAAATATGTTCAGAATAGTCCAACAGCTTATTCAAATCGCGTCCACATGTCAACATCATGCTTGCTTTCCAGATCGACCAAACTTGCGTGTAACTGGCAATCGCAATCGCATTGACTGGAAACATATATTTAACCAACTTGTTGTTCTCGCTTCAGTTTTCCTCAAAAAAATGTTGATCTGCTCATGCTTGGCAACAGCCGCTCTTTGCAGCGGTCATTCGTAATATCTCCTTTGGTCAAATCGTTCAGAAACAAAAGTACCATCCATGACAACGAAGCAAAAATACAATCCACATCCGACGATGCTACGTTGGAGGACTGAGCCTGCTGCAAGTATTATTAGTGAAATAGCTGCTCAGCTATCTTATCTGCATATTCACGTCTACAGGAATCCCCAAGAGAAATCATTGCTGTGAAACTGGGATTGGGACTATCGTCAAGGGTCGCATACAACTCCGCAGCCGACATGACTAGTCCTTGTGTGAATGGGTCTTTCTGCGAGAACACTATATCCTTTTGTTACTCATGCTTGACAGAAATACTGTTTGCGGAATCGCTTTACCGGCGTTTGCATCTCACAGTAGTCAGCTTGAGCCTTAGGAGAGAACTTGAAGAGTATAACTAGAGAATGTATTTAAAAAAATGTAGTAATACGGATTTGAGACTCGGAGATGCCACCCGGTCAAACGGTAAATGCGAATCTAAGTACGTGTATCGCCATCAGCTAGATCCAGGGTCTGACCATCAAAATAGGTTGAAGTTTTTGATCCAATGATCTTTCTATGCAATATTGGTGCAATCCACTTCTTCCATAGCATGTATTCCTCCTCACGCTGACTGCTTTCCTCGTTCAAGCGTTGAAAAACCGGACACGTTTCCAACGGACCACTTCCGCTCATGACGTGCGGAAACAAAGTCCAAAGTTAGACGACAGATCATTGCTATCACAGTCAACGACAGTTTCTGATGACGGTATAATAGCTTGCATGCAAGGAGTAGTCGAGTCGAAAACCGACCCAACCGACTGGCAGTTAGAGGTCGAACGTGTGCTTCCCCAATTGCGGGTCACCATCCGATCAGACGCGAAAGACTGGCGCTCGCATTTGGAAGAAATGCGTCGATATCAATCGGAAATCGAAGCTGCATATACAGATGTGAAGACACACCTAGCACGACTTTGTGAAGACCTAAGCAGAGCACTTGAAAAAATCTACAGTCGGGAAAAGTATATGAACAGTCAGATTGAACCACTTCTTGCTCAGTATAAATCCATACAGGTAAGGTGATTGATGACATTTAAGTTGCTACCCACCTGTCTTACACTGTAGTTTTGTTTTGCTGGATATTCAATATACGTACGGATTCAGACCCGTTTGTTCTTACGTCAAACTAGTAGCGTTCTTCCTACACCACAGCACTCACTTTTATGATACTCAGAATCTTGGACTCGAAACATGGTCTCGTGTACCTATAGCAGTAGCGGATGCGGAGATATTTGTCATTCAAGGTACTCTCAGGAACTCTTACGGTTCAGTAACACGAAAATTCTGTTGTGGATACTTGATGGCTGTTAAAGAACAATAAACAGATGAATAGTCTGGGATAAGAGGTACGTTGTTTTTCACCTCGAGAGCTATCCAATGAAAAAATGAAGACGACAAAAACATCGGGATTACTGATGGTGTAGGCAAGATTACCACTCAAAGTAAGAAAACTATGCTCAATACATCAACTACACTAAACGATGAGAAACCGATGTATGTCAAAGATACTGAGAGAGCCTAAGCTAGTTACGTGTGTTAGTTAGTTGTCGATCGGGTGATACGCTTTCCAACTAGCAAGAATAAACCACGGAACACAACTTGAACATCAGACCTACTGGCCAACGTAGCAAAATCTGTATCTGAACCCACTGCAAGAAATGGAGATACAAAGGTGTAGGAGTTCCGCGCCGATATCAGCTCGAAGAGCGTTAAAAAGATTCAGCGCGATGTGGTGTATATTAAGGAATTTTTTAACTATAAAGTCAAAACATAGTGCAGTGAAATACGTTGTTGTAATCCGACGTTTCGGTTGCCATGGGCGACCTTTCTCAAGGCTTTCTACAATCGACTGAATACGAGTCAAATGCAGCGACACTTGGGTCCGCCACCGTGTGTTGTGATTGGTGCATCCTTGTGGTCACTTGACAGTGTGCGTGTGTGTGATTGTGTGCGCACTCTGATTAGGAAATGCTTCCGCTTGTTGTTGTGCCAGTTGTGATGCTTCATTTTTTTTGAGATCCTAGCTTGACATCTAGTTATCATACCTGCCAAGGCGTGCAGGCAGCCCAATCCAGATAGACGGGATGCTGGCACCATCACTTCGGTTGATGCAGTTTGACTGTGAGTTGATCTCACACATCAGCGCACGTCCGTTCCACATGTCACTTGGATCCTGACTGTAGTATACGTGTACCATCGATATTGATTTGACTCAAGTGCGTGGAGTGCAATGGCTGAGGCGCGTTCTGGTTTCAACTCTATTGGGTTTCTTGGAGGAAAACTCACGTGTCATTTGTGCTTCGCGATTCGTACGTGGAGTTGCCTAGCTGTCTGGCCCATGTATTTTGCTGGACATTCTGCACAGGGAATTTGGTAGGTGCAGTTTTTGCGGTGTTTCAGTTCGATAGAGTCCTCTCTTCTCACGAGGTGTCGTTGTAACCTGTTGTCAATTCGGAAAAATGTTTTAATATCATAATGACAAAGTATTTTTCGAATGGCATCCGAAGTGCCAACTCTATAGGGTATTCCCACGGTGACCATCGGGTTTTTGTCTTCCTGTCTCAGTTCCGAGTAACGTTCTTCCCATTTGTTGGGAAATGGTCTCCATTTTGCTGTAATGCCCTACTGACTCGCGCCAGTTCGTCTGCTCGAATGGATTCGTCCGAGCATATCTTCTTGATGCGATTCGTCAGCGATCCAACAACTGCGCGTTTGGACGTAGTGTGTATGCGAAGACTCATAATGCGAATACCTGTCTGAACTTGTAGGTTTTCTGTGGCATCCCACTGCGTTAACTGAGGGCTTGCAGTCCAGAAAAATAATGGTCCTCTGCTCGGTCTCAGTCACAATCGTGAATAATACTGTTGCATTGTTCATTCAAAAGTTTACAAAGGATTGTCGTTGTGTGGTTGATATGACCGTAAATATGTCGTCAACATATCTCAGCTAGTTGCTTAGTGGATGGGTGAATTCATATAGGGCCTTAGTTTCAATATGGTAAGAAGAGATTAGCCACTTTGGTCGATACTAGAGAACCCATAGCGGCACCGTCAGTCTGTCTGTAGATCGTGTTTTGAACGGTGAAAAACGTGGTGCTTAGACACGGTTTAACACCAGGAATGACATCAACAGGAGTTAAGTTTGTTATCTGTGCTAGAGATGTGTCGTCGCACAGAATAGAAGACAGAAAAGATAGACAGTCGTCATCTAGTACGCTTGGATAAAGAGCTGACTGCTACTTCATCATTGATTTGTGTGGATTAGAGGATACTGACAAAATCAAAGGAGTCATTCACGTGACTTACCACCAGCTGACAATACGGCTTTAACAAACTGCTTAAGTATTTGGATAAGTCATAAGCATTTGGATTCAAGTCACATATCGAACGGACGTGCGCCGATGTGTGAGATCAACTCACAGTCAAACTGCATCAACCGAAGTGATGGTGCCAGCATCCCGTCTATCTGGATTGGGCTGCCTGCACGCCTTGGCAGGTATGATAACTAGATGTCAAGCTAGGATCTCAAAAAAATGAACATCACAACCGGCACAACAACAAGCGGAAGCATTTCCTAATCAGAGTGCACACACAATCACACATACACACACACGCACACTGTCAAGTGACCACAAGGATGCACCAATCACAACACACGGTGGCGGACCCAAGTGTCGCTGCATTTGACTCGTATTCAGTCGATTGTAGAAAGCCTTGAGAAAGGTCGCCCATGGCAACCGAAACGTCGGATTACAACAACGTATTTCACTGCACTATGTTTTGACTTTATCATTAAAAAAGATCGTTAGCGGGTAGAAATGGTTCATGTTCTGTTGCTCCCGACAAGTCGTGAAAATCGCTTATCTTCGGTGGTGTGCCGAGCTTCTGACAGCGCGTGTGTCCATTGACTGGTGGAAAGGTGAATGTTGATTTGTGCAAATCATTGGCCAAGCTCGACCACCTGACCAACAACCAGTGATTTATCTTCTTTGGTTAGTTTGGTTCATTATTCGAGTTACTTGCACAAAACTGAAGCAGTCTAAGTTGAAAGGCAGGACACGCTGCTTGTTCATTTTCACTTCAATTCTATACGAACTTAGTTGGACGTTTTGATGGAGATACTACACTGCTAGGTTGTATGAAAACTAGAATAAATATGTGACGAATTCGGACAGTTGCCCTACGTACCTCAAGAGTAAATAAAAATCAGCTGGAGACTCTAGAGTAGAGCTCCTCTTGAGTGGTCGATTTCCAGATGATTGGTCATCGTCCGCTATAAGTGTTCTTTTATCATGCTCAAAGATGTTGAGCAAAGATTTGCGCATTTTAATGGCCTCATTTTAAAGGCCTCTTCCGACTAGGATGTTCCCCGTGCCTCCCCAAATTGTTTGTGAATTCGTTTAGCCGGGAATTTAATATAGCAAGCGCCCTGAATGACTCACAGCTACCGGAATTTCACTTTTTTCAATTGATTCCAAAGTAAACTAATTGGGTTTTTATCCAGTCACCCATCGCCAGGAAAGACCGATTTTGGAGCCCCAATTGTCAATCCCCTTTCAGGAGAGACCATTTCCGGTCAGACATTTCAAACTATTTCTTCATAGAGTGCGACTAGATCTCATGTTAAGTCTATCTGACCCCGGATAGCGGAAACTACCTTAGAATACATCCTAACGCTAAATTCCTGTCATAGTTCAAGACTATAACAAAGGAACAAATATAAATGTTATCGGAACTACCTTACAAGTGTAAGCAACAGAGATGTACTTTCAGTCATTTATTCAAACCGCGTTTACCCGAGACTCAAAGATGGTAGTACAATCATCCAGGTTTTTATTTTCAATCCCCATTTCTGTATCCTTCAATTTGCAGAGCAAGCTATCGGAAATTTCGCTGAAGTACCGGATGGCCAGTGGTGGAATTACCGAACGAAGTCGCATGCTAGCAGAACTAAGTGAGGAATTAGAGCGGGTGAAAAACGAAATGGACGAGAGGGGTTCAAACATGACCGATGGGTCCCCGGTGGTCCGAATAAAACAGGCAATACAGAGATTAAAAGCAGAGATGCTTGGAATGGACATACGCACAGGTGTATTGGAGCACATTCTGCTGCGCACCCACCTACGAGTGAGAGAGGATAGTCAAAAGTCCCTATTTTCAAAAGATGGTGCCTCGGTTGTGGCAGAAACTGCAGCGTTTGTATACTAGACGGTATCAATATCCTTGAAGTAATCTTTCAGCTGAAAAGCCCCAATTAAGTGGCGTCGATTTGTGACCATTTAATTGTCCACTAACTTCTCCCCATCAAGATACAACACATCTCATAACTTACCCCGAAACATTGCTGAGAAACTGAATTACACATAAAAGGTGTTTGTAAAGAATACCAGTATCTTCTCCTAGTGACGCTACTGAAGGACAATTTCCCCTACCCTAAGAAAACCTTCTATTGTAGACTTATTGGGCACACTGAAGAACTAGTACGGCAGCTATCGAGTGGCCGCAGGTCTTGGAAGTCACTAGAATACCAGTGGGTCCAGTTAGCAGCTGTTTTGAAGGCCTTGTGACGTCATGCGAGTGTGCAGTTTTCGGTGTATGGCAGCTGGTCAGGGATCACTAATTACAGTCAAGCTGACAGTCTCATTTTCCAACCACTGGAAATAGATCCTTTCAAGTGGAGCGGCAATAGGTTGGTCCAACTGCATCCAGTTAGTGCGCCCTAATCTGAACGAAAGGCGTTCTGGGACATTTTTAGGAAGCAATCGAAAATGCCTGAAGGTAAAATTTATTCATCAATCCAGGCATGGAATGATTTCCAGTTAAAGTGCTGGAATCCACTCTACGGAACAAAGTGTGCATTGGATATGAACTATATTTCCTATCGAGATGTGTAGGCTACTTTCTAGAGAAGTCCCTGTTTCCCAAGTTGATCTAATTTTTTAACGTCGACTGTGAGAATTAGTCAGCCCACCAATGTCCCAGATTCATGTTACCCATGGCCAACGATTCACAGTACAATTATCGCAGATTGTCGACCAACTTTATTTCTGCGGGCAAAGAACGTAACCGAACCCTCGTAGACATAGTTGTTGAACAGTCCATAAAGACCAAACGAGCTGTTAAAAAGTTGTCTGACATCGGATACTCTTTGTCCGTTAGAGCTTCAGTGATCAAGCACAGAGTCCGCAAAGTTGGTCAGCTTGGAGTGGCGGTCTCACAAGTATGTGGTATGGTACCCGGACGGTCGATATGAGACGTTTCAGAAAAGATCTTTCAAATCCAGGCGTTTTCCTGTGGTTGTAAACGGCTGCTAGAGCTGCACATCACAAATTTTTTCTGGTTATGATCTGGAAGAGCCATTCGTCGATATGGTTTGTGCTGAGGACTTTTGTGTTTGTATTTTTTGTAACCCAGAAAATCGCTAATAAGGCCTGCAGTTCTGTTAATTTGTTGCTCATAAAGACAAGGGTATTAAGGTAGATCAGATCCCCAAGTTATGTGACTGGACTGAACTGATCACTCGGATGGTCTTGTACCCACATCAGAGTTTTCCAGTCAACTGCTTAATCAATCGGCTGTACAGGTAGTGAGGGAATCTTTAGCACACCAGATTTCATACCTAATACGGTTGTCCCATCAAACAGCCAACAGCGGGCCAAATGAAAGTCAGAAGAGAGTGAAAGTAACCATTCCGACAACTAACTGGAGCGAACTGGGCATCAGGTCTAACTACATCTGACCCTTCTCCGTTGGCGAGACTAGCGTTTTGTCAATCCTCTCAAAGAGGGGCAGATGTACGTCACCATAACTGCTGAACAAGCTCATGAAAGGAACTCAGCCGATGAAAGGGACATCGATCTAGCAGTTGGTCTTGCTTTGTTTTTTACAGATTCGTGCATTACACAAACTTATTCGATCTCAACGGCACACTATCACGCTGATCTCCAACTGTGAACGTCTGGTGTGGACACATTAACGCAAGTCCAAAAACTGATCATACAGTTTTGGTTTGCTGACGGTATAGCGATCGACAGAAAAAGGATATGTACCGACTCAGTCTGTCGAATTCATTCACCATTCGGAACTGTGATCAAGAGAGAAAAATGACACTCCTGAAATGTAATATTACAGTGAATTCAATGAATTATGGTATTACGACTTGTCTGTGGTGATTTACCACTTATCACATACCTCGTTCCACCGGAAAAGATCATAAGCAGAGAGTTTATCAAAACATCGTGTAGCTTACGAGAGCTCGAGGAGATTGACATGAAGTTGTAACGCGCGCGAATAAAAACTGCATAGAAGAGACTAATACGTGTCAGTCAGGAATTACACAACACACACGGAAACCAGGAACCGCGGTAACAATCAGTTTCTGCGATTGTAGGTTACCATTATGATTAGTGCCATTCTGGATCAATATTTACCAAAAAATCAGCCACCACAAACTGAAATAGAGTCAAAATCAAAGTTTGTTCACACAAAGACGTCTAACCCCTATGCACACTTGCTAGTGTGATCTCGACATTCCTCATGGTAGGCTGCATTTAACAGTACATTTGAATATTTTCTTCGCCCGCTCATCGTTGGTTTGAACACGGAAGTGGATTGCATTTTCGCACGGAGATTTGGATATCAGCTACCTCAGTCGACCACTAAAATGAAGAGCTTCGACTGCGTTGAACTTTCAAAAACGGGCGCCATACCATACCAAGAAAGAAACGTCATACGTCTCGTTCCAGGTTAATACTTTTCTCAATTTGATGCCTAACAGCAGCGTTTCACCTGACGTCGTATCCTATCAAGACAGCTAGCAGGTACGGTGCTAAAGCATCTTTAGAGCAATCGTAAAAGCTGAGCTTGGATACCTAGTTACCTTTGGTAGCCTCTGCGGAGATGAATTGGTGAGAATACCTTTCCAGGGTTTTGTGCTTGCATCTTTTCCTTCATAAGCACCGGATAACTGAAATACGGGTACCATCGCCCCACTGTCTATGATAGATATATGGCTGGACTACGAAGTGCTTATCAGGTGATCTAAGCAGCAAATCAAACGGGTGCACATGGAACTGAACCTCAGAGCTTTAACGCTCGATATTGCATACGGCTCTATTTTGCTTTCCAGTGTATCGCATCAGAACCTAGCCAAGATGTGAGACTAAATAGTGAGGTCACTTAGGTGGTAAGACTAGAAAGTGCTGGATTCTATTTATTGAGAGACATGATTCAAAGCGCATAATTTAAAGGTACTAGCTACTTGGGACGATGCAGTCACAAGCTTTCAGGAAAGTAGTTGAATGGAAGAACCGTATGGATACAGGATCACATCCTCGCACTAACACGCATATTAATGGTGAGTGCTCCATGGGCATCTTTTATAGTGATTGATGTATGTTCCCCAAAGAGAGGTCACTCCTCAGATGAGCTAACGGTAGGCATTCTCTGCCTGATTTTTCATGTATTACCATCTTTGGTCACCTCCCAATCCCATAAATTACTTCACAGTACCACGTCTTGTAGGAAGACACAACAAGAACCGCACAAAGAGGGCGCGCGGCGACCTTGGACGACGTACACCAAGCCATCGAGGGTTTCTAAACTACTAAAAAAACTGGTCAAACTAGCTGAACAAATTCAAATCCAAGAAACCATAGTTACCAACAGATGAGCATCGAACTTGCCAGTATACAATACATGATAATACCTAGCTTCAGTTCCTTCCCCAGCTTACCGATTTGGGTATTAGTACTCAATAAGTGCACCGCTCATTATCGACCTCATTCTAACTGTGCTTCTCGGCTCAGCCAGTCATTAAGTGTGAGAAAAATTACGAAAAATATCACTCGAAAAGAGATCTGTGCTCTCTTAAATGGTACAATGCTAGAAAGACAGATATTTGATCGATGCGGAACATTGAAGAACAATCTCAATACACTACACCTCAGAATCGCAATGCGCTGACACGAAAAACGAAGGAAGGAGAGACAAGTAGGGTGTGAAGTTGGTTTCTGGACTTGAGAACCGACAAATGATTTGCCAAACCCATACCGTCAACTAACTTCTGGTACGCTGTTACAGCACAGTTAGGATATTAAATGGAATACATCATTTCCACAGCCATCAATGGCTGGCTCGCCAGATGTAAATCCTGTTGTTACACCTGTAGTGAATTTTTAAGCGGTGAAGCGGAATGGATATCGATGGATTACAATTTTGAAAAGAACCAACATAAGTAGTTCACCCGACTCTTGGTTGTGTACAATACGGACAAAACCAGTTGTTTTCTAAAGCTATCGAACGTAAGATAGTTTGCAGGCAGACACGATAAGTTCACCAAAATGCCCTTGAAACGTATTGATTATAAGGCGTAGACATTCCGTTGAAAACGTTGAGAACATGACGCAGTCTGGATATTACCCGTTCACGTCATGGAGTAGAAACTTAGAGGCCTGATTACTTTAAAAACAGCAACTTCATACCTGTTGCTTCATCAGTCTGTAAAAAATATTCTAGCTGTAGCACGCTTTCGATATCTAACTGCCGTACCACCGAAAGGAGGCACGAGAGCCAGGATACTGTCAGGCTTCCCAAGTCTAGATGGGGAAGTTGAGAGGTAGAGGCCGGTTTTGAACCACAGACCATCCGGTCAGTAAATTCGCCCTCTAACCACCGAGCAATCTCGTGTATTTAAAAGTGAATCTGTAATACACCAGAACATATGTTCGGGATATTTCGATTCTCCTGATACGTTTCGCCGTACGGCGTCAAGAAAGACGGCTTTAGGTTCACAGCATTAGATATTTCGATCCCATTGATAGAAGTTCCGTCGAACTCGGACATCAGGAACGCTTTTCCTCTTCCTTTCGAA
The DNA here is from genome assembly GCF_000715545.1 of Opisthorchis viverrini. Lineage (NCBI taxonomy): Eukaryota > Metazoa > Platyhelminthes > Trematoda > Opisthorchiida > Opisthorchiidae > Opisthorchis > Opisthorchis viverrini. The sequence continues at coordinate 49,452 of NW_008752328.1, forward strand.
AGATTCATAGACTCTAAGGCTGGGCGCCCCCCTCCGAATAAAACTGTGCGGCCGTCAGCGCTTTATGAAGACAGGAGTGACATGCAGCGTCCGATGAACTAAGAAGGCCACCTGTTTTTCCGGTTTCCTCCGCTCAGGTGCAAGTTTCGGACACAACCTGACAGCTCTCCACTAAATATGGTGATAGTTTTGTTTTCAATTCCATGTAACTCGGAAAATGTTTCGGGTCCTGGTTGGGCATGAGACACTATTAAGGCTACTTCATACGTCCAGTTGACATGAGCAATGCTCACAGAGCTAATCAGTAATATACCTAGGCCATGAATGCGATTATATCGACCGTGAATGGAAACGGGGGGATATCTCTTCGAATAAACACGACAGTTCAGTTTGACCGTTCGGGCTATGGCATGCAGGCCATTGCCGTCACACGTGATGGGAGAATTTCCACTAACTGGATGAGGACGTATCACGACTGGTGTATTCAGGCCGGAGGCGACCGTGAAATCTCCGTGTCCCTCAACTCCTGGCGTGGCTTCTAGAAATCCAAGGTGAAGCACAAAAACTCAGAATGTGAGATACATGTTATTAGGACCGCCTTGAACCAGATGACGATGTCTGAATTTGGGTGTTAAATGCATTTCTAGGCTCTCCATGATCATACACACAAAGACGAGGAATGCACTCTTGCCGGCTACAACGCACATGTAGTGCAGAGTCAGCTATCTGTAAACATCATTGGGAAAATTCACCCTTGACAGCTTATATGGTTTGGCCAGCTGTTCGCACAGCTTAAAAAAACATAACACACACTAACTGAGGTCGCCGTGGACGGCCTGGTAAGATTCGACAGAGGAGTCCGGACGTATCACACGAAAAAATGACCGACACCCACATATGGACGCCTTATGACCATGTGCCATTCTTCTGCAAACATCATGTCAGAGAAACACCATTCTAGGGCCTTAGTCCATATTAACTAATTCAAGAAATGATGCTTTAAGTTATCCTATTCCGGACTGGCCTTCATGTAGTCAAGGTATAAATCCTAAGGAAATTCATATACCATAATGTTATGTCTTGAAGTACGGTCGTGCAACTCTGCGTCGGCCCCTTGGCTTCCTGCTCCGCCCACTATGGTATAGCAAAAGGCACGGTAGCTCTACACAGCCCTTTATGGAGACAAAGGAAAATCATTACAACTGTA
>NW_008752328.1:52111-59479 GCF_000715545.1 Opisthorchis viverrini
TCCAGTTGGAGGGTAACTGGTGTGCCATTGATACATAGTGTGACGAATTTACGACGACCAGGTGATTTCATCCTGAATGTTGCGGTCATAGCCTCTGCCTGCGTCCTTCTGTCGGGTCGGTGTTTGCGCGAGATCCTGAAGTTGTCTCTGCAGCATTCTTCTTTGTGACCCTTTCGACTGCACTTACTGCACCTGTGGTTCCGGTAGGGACAGTGGCGTGAATAGTGCCATTCTTCACAAAACCAACAGGGTGTGGGCGGTTTTCTTGGAGTTCGTTTTGAACTTGACTTCCTTTTGGAAGTTACTTTGCATACCATATCCGGCTGAGATAATTTGGAATGTCCAATCATGGCAGCATCAGCCTTGAGATTGATAAGATGCTGGCATTCGGTGGTAAGTTTCTGAAGCGTCAACTCTGGATCCTGTTCAATTCGATTCAGTAGCCGGGTCCGAATATCTGCATCGTGTGGTGATTGAAGACCAGCCACAAAGATGAGACACTTGAATTGATCCTCGGTCATGGAGCTGAGCTGAAAGCGCTCGCATTCTCTGTTGACCACACCGGCATATGTGATGAAATCCTCAGTATCCCTTTTGATAATCTTGAGACACTGATAACGAATATCGAACAAGGAACTTTGTTCACCGAATATTTGGGCCAGAATTTTGACAGCATCTGCGAAACCAAGGTCACGAGGGAGTTTGGGGAGAATGAAATTTGTGAACCGATCGTGTTCAGCTGTCCCCAGTTTCCGCAGCAACAGACGAACTTTCCACGCATCATCAAACTGAGCAAAGTCGGTTTGAAACATGTCTTCATATTTCTTGAACCAACTTTCGAAAGTTCGTCCAGATTCAGCATCAAAATTGAATTCGGTAATTGAGCTGGCAGCAGCATCTGCGGAAGAAGACGGAGGCTCACCCTTTTTTATCGCATTCACCGACATACTGCGCATCAGAGATTCAACAAGCCTCAGTTGTGCTTCTTCGAACTGCTTCTGTTGTTGCTGTAAAATTAATTGGAGTTGCTCTGCCGAAATTGACATCGTGGGTTCGGGTTGTCGCCAGTTGTTATAACTTGCTGGACGGTAGTGCAACTCTGTGTCGGTCCCTTGGCTTCCTGCTCCACCCACTATGGTATAGCAAAAGGCACGGTAGCTCTACACAGCCCTTTATGGAGACAAAGGAAAATCATCACAACTGTATATATATAGGGTAATCACGGAGTGTTCCACAAGGTCGTGCCAGAATGTCCGTGAGGGGGCGAGAACCGTCGAGTCAAGGTGCTTGGCTCGGATTGGCTGGCATTCTGACCAATCAGGGCATGCCCACGTCTGGCCCGTGTCCTGCACGTGACATGCGTCCAAATGATGTGATGTTCGGTTATTAGGGACGGCTGGCCCCCGAACACATAATCTCAAGGTGTTTGTGTGAGAATTCTGTTGGTAAACTAAAGGCGTATGAAGATGCATGGTGTAACCGAACTATTGCAGAACTTACCTTAAACTGGGATAAAACGGCAGATTTCCTTATGGCGTGTGATCATTGCTGTACCTAGTCCAGGTGACGTTTGAGATACTTTTGTACGAGATAGGAATTGAACACACCTCGTGGACGCGTGCTTAAAAATTACGTCCTAAATTGAAATGGTCTCAATGGTGTTTTGCACACTACATGTTGCAGGATACAAACACTTCGGCAACACGCCGGCCGAGCAGAGTATCACATAGCACTGGCACATGATATTAATTCAATTAGCCTACTAATCGACGAATGAAAACTGACTGAGACTGAGAGATCCATTAACCCCGACATAACCATTGGTTGACTATTACGTCGTTTTTACTGTGTGTATTTCTCAACGGTAAACCATAAATGAGCACATTTAGGTTTGACTTGTAACTTGTGTAGTTATATACGGGCGACAGGTATTACCGAAATATCTTCGGGTTTCAAAATTGTATCACATTATCATTGATAGCAACAGTTGTACGCAGCCACCAACTCTTCTAGCTGCTGACACCCCTGTGAGAGACAGGTTGAAATTACCACCTAGCCAATGATGTCAGTAAGGCGCATTTTCACCATACATACGTAGTTGTACCGAAGCTGGCGGAGTCATTTTGGTCGAGTCTAGATAGGCTATGTAAATAAAACCGTGAAAATGAGCATAAAAGAAAGAGCCTGGGTTTTAACTTCATGCTTTCTAAGTTGTCAAAATTCAAGGCTTTTTACGCCCCTCACCAAACGCAGGGACAGACATTTGTGAGATGTAGGTGCGGATCTGAGTTATTCCAGGAGCTTACTGATTCCACCCAGTTTCTAAATTTGACTACCTTCATGTGCCAAATAACAGGAAATTCTAGTTTTCACAATCTGTTCAGTGTTTTTTTCGGCACGAGTTCCGCCTTGTGGAAAAACTTGTACATCCTATCAGAACTGCAAGACATGAACGGACGTATTTTATCCTGTACCTATGCTAGCACGATGGCTGGGACACAGTTCTGTAACTACGCCAGAAATCTGTCTGACCTTTTATACGGGAGTCTTGAGGTGTCTAAATCGAACATTTACAACAGTCGGGAAGAGACAATCAATCTGGAAAGGACAATACTTTTAATCATTCTGAGTATTTTTTGTGATTCAAGTATAAATAAGCTGAAAGACAGGAGTAGGAAAAAGAGAAAACAATGGTAAGACGGCGAAGAGTGAAAATCGAGTAAGTCCTGCTAGCTACGCAGTAGACAGATTTTGCGTAATGAAAAAGAATATACACACAAAAAGAAACAACCAGTGGGTGCAGCGTAAGAGTAACACAATGTGCTTGATTTGTGATATGATAAAAGTTTCATGTTATTCCACTGTGAATCAAGCTTCATCTGTTGCAGACGATGACATGGCCACGTTCACTATTGCAAGTTTGATCATACGCACAGCTTCACCAGCCTTTGGGATGAACAAGCGGTCTCGTAACCCTAAAGTTTGCTCATTCAGTCGCAAAAGATCAGCTGAATCTATGCCAGAATAGTGGAATGTGATACACTCCGGTAAGCGTTTGTTAGCCGTAATGCGCGTAATCAAACCCAATGGAACCGAACGCAAGACAACCGCATGTCGCGGTCGTTTTGTAGACTGGAACGGCGGTGACTCGGTAGACCTCGTGAGAACCGACTGGATCGCCGACCCGATAGAACTGACCAACTGAGCAGTAGAGCGAGTCGTCTGGTTACGAAGGACCAACAGGTGTCGTTCAGCTAACACTAGACAGCCTTCACTTGAAAGACGACCGGAACTGTCGATTAACTGACATTCGAAGACCCCGCGCACCTCAGGGCGAGAAGACCATTGTGTTATATCAATTAAATCACCTGGTTCACTGCTATCCAGACCACCAGGACGTAAAGGACTATCGCCTTGTAACAGTGTGTTAGTCGATCGCACAGACCAGTTTTTAGACCAAAACGAGCTTTTGCGGGTAGTGTGTTTTTCGTTGACGGGAATAGTATCCAACGATTCAGGCGGATGTTCTTTACTAATCTCTCCTTCATCAGCCTCCTCATCAATACTGAAGACGGATGACGTGTTCCTATATGAGAGGGAGCGCAGAGGATTTGACCCAATATCCACTTTATGACACGAGTTTTTTCGTCCACTGTTTGGAGGTATATTCAGATCAGCGGATGGAACTTCAAACCTCTGGATCATTTTGTCGGGTTTCTTTGCTGATTGATTTGTATCTTTTATAGAAGGCTGACTGCCTTTGAAAATTGAGAGTTTAGAAAGTAGCCCTTCAACGGATTTGCCAGCTTTGTCCACAGTGGGAATCACATTCTGACCGGCAACAAGCCTCGCATTGGATACAATCCGATCCATCAACCCATTATCCTTTTTTGTGGGCTGTTGAGTCTTGCAACATAGACATTGCTGTGGATCATGATTAACAAGGTTACGTAACAAGTCGTTCGGCCCTAAGGATTCATGCACTGCAGAATATCCCCCCTCAATGAGACTAACGTATGGGGTATTCATTCGCAAGAATGCTGCTACAACAACATTGGTGACATTATCCTCAGCTTCACGACCACTACTCAAAAATGTTATGTGTTCCCCAGCAGCATGAGATCCAGCATCCAGAGCGCGTTTCTGCGATTGGAGCAAGGCCTGAAAGAAAAGAACAAATCAGGCATAAAAAAGCAGTACGAAATTCAAACCGTGAAGTAGGTCTGGGATTTTGAGATTTACGAAGTGCTTGAGGTAGCGCAGTACATGGTGGTATACCACAGGTGAGCAATAAAACAACTGGAGTTACTCGGAGTGTGAATTCCGCAAAACTAGCAGTGAGCCCCACGTAAATCTACACAACCAAAAAGTGTAGGTCGCGCAGGTGGATAACAGGCTACTGTTCTTTCAGGACAAGTTAAGAAATTCTCTTTGTCATGGCTGGCGAATTTTCGGATATCAGTGTTTTACCCAGAGTACAGGGACATGTATGTTTACGAAACTTTGCATAGGAAAAACTGGGGGAAAACGGTAAGGACTTAGTGAAAACGCTTGTGATCAAGGACGGACATCACTCCTATAGGTTCATTCATTGGGATGCCCGGAGCTAGTAAGCCAACGAGATGAGAAACAGTTTGTATGTACAGATGTTCATGCGTGTAACTGCATACCGGTGCTATACAAGGGAAGTTTCGAGAGGCATTGGAACATATCTGAATGTGGAGGTGGGAAAGTCATAAAGGATTGCTTGAGGCCCGTACAAGTATCTACCGGATTTCCAATCAACGTACCTACCAGAAAAGTGAACTGAATTACAGTGGGATCCGGCGCAAGGAGAATGAGGCGTTTCATGATGATACAGCACGCATCCATAAAACGGCAGGTGAACAATAAAATGTAAATCTCAAACCTCCGAGAAGTGGGAACACTCTTATATACTAGTTAGCAGCTTTTTTAGGAGGAAAGTCGTCGTATAACTGTATAAAAAAATCTGTCCAACTGTTCAAACCGTGTCAAGCCGAGGGAGACGATGCTATCAAGATATTTTATGCAATCAACTTGAGTTAGTGAACAATCATTGACGATAATCGGGGCGCGGTAATAAGTCAGACAACTTTGGGGTGACTATTCCGCCTGTGTGAACAGTCACAGTGCATTTAGATGGGCATGACTGTGATGCGGTTCACTGAGACAATCGCAAGGTGCTTCGAATCACTGTAAGCCATGTCGGAGGATGGTGTAGAATGGAGCAAAACGGCGGGCTCAGAAAATAAGTCGAAACAAGGGAAAAGTGAGATGATGGTAGGAAAATATTCGAAGGCCAGCCACCCTAATAACCGAACAGCACGTTAATCGGATGAATGTGTCACGTGCAGGCTACGGACCAAACGAAGGCATGCCCTGACTGGTCAGCATGCCAGCCAATCCGGATCGAACATCTTTAGCTCGACGCTATCGCCCCCCTACGGGGATTTCAGCACGACCTTGTGGAACATTCTGTGATAACCCCATAAATGCGGTTGTAATCATCTTTCCGTGTCTCCATAAAGGGCTGTCTGAAGGTACCATGCTCTTTGATATATCATAGTGAGCGGAGCAGGAAGCCAAGGGACCGATACAGAATTGCACGGCTGTCCAACAAGTTACAACAATAAAAGCACGGATCGAACGGCACAACTAACTGCGTGATACCGCCGAATCGGTGAGTACCCCTACCCGTTTGATGTGGTTTATGGCAACTAAGCACCGTAGATGACAAACACTATTTGGCATGGAACACTTAGGTTTCTCGCGTTTCGCCACCAGGTCACACGTTACTCGCCTGGCACGTTCTTTCAGTCGGGAATTGGCCAGGGTTGACAAACGTAAAATCTACACTAGATACATTGCACTGCACAGCATTCAACTCATAATAAATACTTTCATCCAACGCGAAGCAGCTAGCAAAACAAGTAAATCTGGTTGTGATTGCCTGAATAACTTACCAAGTAACGCAGCAGTGTGAACCGCCAGAATCCTCCTCTGCTATGAGGTGCTTTTCGGGTGGGGTTCCCCGTAAAGGATAGGTTAACGGACCAGTGACCAGCAGGCCGACATAACAACATGAAAACAGCAGCAGAGTATTAAAGGTACCCATGTCTACTCAACTTAGTAAGACTTACATGAACAGTAGATGCAAACTGAGAAGGCTCGGAAAGCATTAGCTCCGAGTCCAAGAAAAAGGCTGTGTTCAAATGTCCTGCATTATATTGGTCAGCCGGACGACAGTCGACCAACAGATAACGAATGGCAGGCTGAAGCTGGTTGCTCTCACACGCCATGAAAGGGTTCTTCAAGGCAGCCTGTGCCTCCAGTACTTCTTGCGCAGATACGGGCATGCATAAAGCACCTTGCACTAATTCATCCTTCGATTCGACGTCCGCTGGTGTATTGCTAAACAGCAGTGGAAGATAGCGACTACGGAAAGAGTAAGGTGTGCGCTGAGAGAACAATTGTGTGAGCTCAACCAGAGAACCAAGATCGTCCACCTGCATCGGTTTGGGTACATCAAGCACGGATGCGAGCACATAGTCTGTAACCGATGAAATATGCCATTAATTCAGCGAAAAGAAGCAAGATTCACAAAGGATTGCAACACAAGACGACGTGAATCAGTTAAGGGTTACTCCCTAAGATTGGAACAGAGTAAAGGAAAAAGTAAAACTAATTAATTAAAGAGGTTTCACTGGTAAGTGCTTCTCTAATGGGTATACCCAAACAAGTAAGCAGTTATTTGTGTAAATATTACTCACGTTAGCAAAGTACAGACGTTAGCCTATAGTAAGTATTCACGTATACCCATGCCAAAGCCAGCAGTGATGAGCAGTGTAGAATAATCGTGGAAAAATAGAAACCTAAATATTTCAGCTACGTAGACGTACCTGGTTTGAAAAGTGTGGAACCGTAGAGATACACGGTCAGGAAAATATATTGTCTGCCGAATCAATAATTGCACTCAAATGATCAAACGGGTCGGGGATGCACACAAATGCAAACAATATTAACTAATCTAAATAATTCTGCCTCCCGGTTCGGCATGCGCTTCACACCTGCAAAGTGTAAAGTGTTACTGAAAGACTTGGTGGGCTCGCACCCTAGCCTCACGCTTGCGGATGAACCGATTGAGGTAGTAGACAAATTTGTTTACCTGGGCAGCTGTATCAGTCCCGGTGGTCTCACGAAAGAGGAAATTTCCATCCGGATTGGAAAGGCCAGAGCAGCTTTTGCGAACCTACGTCACCTGTGGCGTAGGCGTGACATCAACTTCCCTGTCAAGGGTCGAGTTTACAATGCTGCGGTGCGCTCCATATTACTATATGGATCAGAAAC
>NW_008752328.1:59803-81448 GCF_000715545.1 Opisthorchis viverrini
CGTGCATCCAAGCTATTACCTTCAACGCATAGCTCCTTTTCCAACCTTAACCCCCCCCCCACTTGACAGCCCACTGACAGTGCTGCATTTATGCACTAATTTATCAGCTCCCGCCTGCAACGCGCAGCTCCCTACCCCTCCCCCCCCAAAAAAAATATCGGTGAACGAAACTGCGGCAGCTACAACCACAGTACGACGAGTGCGCGGTTATTACAGCCGACAATGATTATGATGATGGATGCACACAATGCAACCTTTAATTGCGAGGGATTGACACAGAAACGGAAAATCTGATCCACAAACCGTGGTAATTAATCAGCCCAACTGCCCATTCACTTCGCATGCGTATGATAAGTGAGTGTGGTTTTTCGGCCGCGAAAAATAATTTGACCTAAAGGTACTAATTTCACAGACAGATACATCAGATTCACTACGTAAATCCACAAGTCAAACTCAATCGTAACCAGGCAGTCCACAAGAATATGGTTGCTTCGTTTGACTATCGCGCACCTCCTCCTAGTCTGATTTGAAGCTTCAACCAACCATTGTGACAAGAGTGAACGAATTCGCTTTGGCCAACTAAATTCACTCCACATTTTACACAGATCACGCAACACCTTCGTTGGTGTCATGTTCATAAAACTCAACATGTAGGTTGTAGTCATCGTCGTTAGAATCACACTAAACAGTTTCTCGGGTCGCTTGGACGTTCTACCCTAGACGTCCGAATCATAAGTCCCGAAATGCATACCATCATTCGAGATGGACCCCAGTCGTGGCCAGTGACTCCCTTAGTGATGGCATGATGTTTCATCCCACATAACACAACCCACTGATGCCACACTGAGTTCCATCCGGTGAAGTGCTGTTGTCTTATTTACTGGCTGCGTTCGCTGTATGGATTGACCGGTGTGGTGGGCGTCCAACCATAGATGGTTCGCCCCGTCGTTTTTCACTCAGTTGTTTCCAGGTTTCGTTGAGGTCGAAACTAATTATCTCGACAATACAGTGCTGCTGATTGTGTCCGCCAAGTCAAAGCCCGAGAGCAAAGTTCTGATTATACAGTGCCCCAACAGCCGCTGACTAATTCGAACAACCTAATCGGTTGTAAACCGTCGTCGATCTTCACAAAGCAGCTCGTAGTTACCAAAATATGGGTTGGTAATTCTGTTGGACACGTACTAGAACCTTCGTCAACATCAGTTGTAAACCTGGCAGAAGTTGCGCACCAATCCTAGCTACCACGGTCTTGTTAAATAGAGCATAATGAGTCGCCATGAAAAAAAGGCGCACCGGTAGTGACGGCTCCGCCAAACACAGCTGCCTTGCAACCAGGCTTACTGAGTTGAAGGCTTTGGTTAGGCCCTATTCGTCCAAATAGCAATAATATCATGCCACATCGGCCGTCGCGTGATGCCATCAGCTGGGACTCAGTGCTTGTGGTGTACAGCAGGGCGAGTAAGCAAAAACATCCTACTGCTGCCGCCTCCGTTCTTACACTTTCAAGTTTTCCATCTTTGACTCTACCCACCCCGATATGAAATCTCTCCGCATTCCAGGCACTGGGATTGGGCGCTCTGTTAGCCATGTGTTACTCTCAGCTGCAGCTTCTGTACATCAGCAAAACCCTAGAGAATTCAATGTCTGTTTTCAAACCCCGAAAGCGGGTCTGCTTAACTGCTTTTAATGTCCGTACCCTAAAGCAACCAGGACAAAAGATGGCTCTTGGTCGTACGCTGGATTCCCTCTGCATTGATGTATACTGTCTGTTAGAAGGATACAATCAAACCCCGAAAGCGGGTCTGCTTAACTGCTTTTAATGTCCGTACCCTAAAGCAACCAGGACAAAAGATGGCTCTTGGTCGTACGCTGGATTCCCTCTGCATTGATGTATACTGTCTGTTAGAAACAAGGATACAAGACTTGAGTACTGTGACCGAACTGACTGTCCTCTCGCTCTCATCCACGTTCCAACCGCACGCCTTTAGTGATGTAGAAGCTGCTGAAGCTGGAAATAGCGGTGTGGATATTGTATTGAGCGACCGAGCACAACCGCCTCTACTTGATAGGATACCCGCCGACAGACAGCCCTGTACAGTTTGTTTGGAAAAGTCTGTTAGAAAGCCTCGAGAAAGCGAAGTCAGTCACAACCTATTTATTGTCTCATTACGCCCAAATGACTGTTGGAAAAGTCTGTTAGAAAGCCTCGAGAAAGCGAAGTCAGTCACAACCTATTTATTGTCTCATTACGCCCCAAATGACTGTAGCTCTGAATCTTCCGAAAATAGTCTCTATGACGCTCTGATAAAAAATCGTGGCTTTGCTGGAGCCCTGGCAACAGAATACTCATGGCCCCAATCAAATTCAGACCGATACATCATCCGACACCAGGTAAAACTAACTGTCCGTGCCAACCGTGAAGCTTGGTGGACCCAAAATGTCGAAGAAATGGAAGGTGCGAAACAACACTGCAAACGTCCGCAGGTTGTTCCAGTTGATTCATTCGACCAGTCTTCGGGAGCCACTTGTCAGCGAAACTATCAGGGACAAGAAGGGCTCTGGCAACCACAAGAGAATGTTTGGACAGCTGGACACAATAGTTCAAACAACATTTCAGTTGGCCACCTGCAACTGTCAAACCGGACTACCGGATTTCGACAGAAAGTTAGATCAGGAACATGGAATTCACATCAGTCTCCGAAGTGTTGAAGTGTAGATCACTACTCTCGAGCTCCTGGCTCTAACGACCTGCCCCCTGGTCTATCCAAAAAAAGTGGTGAATTCCTTGGTCAATGTCTGTCTAGTCTGGGAGGAACAGACCGATGCAGATAACTGGGTAGAGTCGATAACAATGCCATTTTCAAAAAGGGTACTAGGAGTCATGTAGTAACCAGTGTTAGTTTGACTCATGCTGTAACAAGTGTTCTGGCGTCACTGAATTTTTGCAGTTTTAAGGCGGCACGTGGAGGTTTGACCCGTGAGCGTAGAGCGGAATTTCAACCGGGAAGGGGCTGCGTTGACTACATATTCACACTCCGTCAGAGGTTGGAGCAACACCACATGTACAGACGACCCACAGTCTTCAAGGAGACTTGATTTCAAGGTTGTGTTCGATTCTATCGATCGGTCAATGCTGTCGACTACACTTGCTCAACAGGGTATGCCCCACAAGTTTGTAAACATAATCCGGTCCATATATTCACATACTTCTGGGTGGATGAGTGCATGGTGAGCTCTCCAAAAGCTTCCCTACAAAAGATGGTGTCAGATAAAGATGTACACTCTCTCCAGCCTTGACCAACTTCATCATGAAATAATGAGGCGAACGCCGGACGGTCTTCAAACTCCGGTGTTCAAATTGTTAATGGTGACAGCATTGTCGATCTGGAATAGGAAGATGACAGCGAAGCAGAAGCCATTTCGAATAGACTGACCACCGTCATATCATCGTTTAGCATGCGCCTTGCACCTTCAAAGTGCAAAGTCATGCTTCAGAAAGTGCAGTCTCCGAACATACCCCTTACAATTCAAGGAAAATCACTGGAGATTGTGGAAAACTTGACATATCTCGGTAGTTGTATTAGCTCTGACGGAAATGCATCCGATGAAATCAGTGCAAGAATCTCAAAGGCTCGAATCACGTTTGCTAATTTGCGTCACTATGGTCGTCTATAGCGCATCTCACTAGATCTTAAGGGTCATGTATACCAGGCTACAGTAAGGGCTGTTGTTGTATGGGTGCGAGACATCGCCTCTGCGTCTTCAGGTTTCCGCCCACCGACGGCGTCAGCGTGTTAGTAACAAGGTGATTAGAAAGCGGATGTTTTGTTGTGCTGTAGGTAAGTCGGTGGCGGAAAACATCTACTACCATCGACTGCGGTGGCTTGGCCATGTGCTAGACATAATAATAATAATAATAATAATAATAGCACCCTTCCGGTGCCTAGCTGCCATACGACCCGAAGGAGGCACGAGGGCCCGAATACTGCCAGGTCGTTTAAGTCTACATAGGAGAAATCGAGAGGCAGAGGTCGGGTTCGAACCACGGACCTTCTGGTCAATAAATTCACGCTCTAACCACTTGGTTCAACAACTTGGTCCCCCGCAAGCTTGGCATACCGTAACACAGTCAACTGAGACTAGCATGTTTCTCCGTGCATCCTTCAGAATGGCAGAAACTGTGAGGTGGATAATGTGTGACTTGGTGGAAGGGTGTGATAGAGAATACGAAGCAATAAGCTTTCAAAGATGTGGTCCGCGTGGCCACTCCTGTATTCGATTGGAGACACTGCGAGAAATGGCGGTTGGTCAACGTCAGTTTCTTTCCAGATTGTTTGACTGAGCGCTTGAAGGCACTTCAGAGTGCTTGTGATAAGCCAACAACAGGTCGCCTGCCTCAGCCAGTTTTTTCTTCATTCCAATGTTTTAAACATAATTAGACAGAGTTAGTGGCTGTGACGGCAGTGAAACACTTGTCAAAACCGATGTTGCTGTCACCGAGTGTTATTACCTTAATTATAGTCACACTGTCTAAGTATATCAACAATGCGCTGGACGAGGGGCAATACATCATTCAAACTGTCAACTGTGGAAACAAGCTAGTAAGTGCCTGCGTGGTAAAAATACCATTACGCCGTTTCAGCGCGTACGAACTGTGAAGAGTGAGATCCCATGTTACTGAGACCCAGAGTGAAATTTTTTCACAATCAGGGACGGGTTCGACGCAGAAGCTCTTGACTGAACCACTAAGCTCGTCATGTAGTCAACAGCGACTCATCTGATCCATACTGTCTGACGCGAAACCGCCTTTTGAAGTTTGACTCTAGTCTTCGTCCTTGCAAGTTGAATTTCGTGATCAGATGCCCGCACTCTTCTGTAAACATTTCTATCTTATAGCAAAGAGGAAGATGCTAACAGGATGCTAACGGAAGGCTCGGCTGATGACTTCTTCAACTGCTGTACAAGGACCGCATATTTCAGTTGACACGACATTCGAGATATCGAAGCATTATGGGCAGTGTCAGGTGTCGTTGTTTCGCGAATTTTACATCGTTGTTGCTTGTGAAACATGTCGTGAGTAGACCCATCTCTCGTCCGGTTTAATCATTGGAACGTGATATGTTATGAAAGCTGATAGTAAATGTGTCATCCATCCTAATTTTTATAAATTAACACTCCTGGTACAGATAGGACTTTATTTAGTATGTCAAGGATTGTCAGACTTCAACATACGTCTGCGGTTAACATAGATGCTAACCGATTGCTACTGACAAAAAATGTTTGCTTAGCTTTAGTGATTTGCGATGAGAATAACAGGAAGGAGGGCAAGCCCATCAGTTATTCATTCTGGTACACAGTTTTCAGCTGGCAGCAGTTTCGGGACTGTAAGTTGGGCAAAAGCTCTACTTTATTGACAGGTTAATTAATTATAGTAGCTGCGTGAAATGTGGTGCATGAAGTCAATCTACTTTCAACCAACAACTTCGTCTCGATGACCCCATCCGAAGAGGATGAGAGGAGAATCCAAAACCAAACGGTTTCCTGAATTCCTGACTTAATGAGATATACTACAATGAAGACACCCTACACCCGTGACTCATTCATTGAGTGATTATAATTTCAAAGAGGGTATGTCTTAAGCGTATCTGGTATACTAACCCGCCTCAGTAGTGAGTTATTTTTGTCTGGACCTGATTTAGCTCGATCCGTAATAATTCAGTATTATTCATTAAAAGACTTCACAACCGAAATACCGGTTAACGGTGATCAGCTGGAGAACAGAATTTGAGAACGCGCAAAACCTTAATAATAATGATAATAATAATAATAGTAATAATAATAATACCAATGACCGTCCGCCACGCCCGCTCTTAAGCGTATCTGGTATACTAACCCGCCTCAGTAGTGAGTTATTTTTGTCTGGACCTGATTTAGCTCGATCCGTAATAATTCAGTATTATTCATTAAAAGACTTCACAACCGAAATACCGGTTAACGGTGATCAGCTGGAGAACAGAATTTGAGAACGCGCAAAACCTTAATAATAATGATAATAATAATAATAGTAATAATAATAATACCAATGACCGTCCGGGTCTCCACGCCCGCACAAAATACATCTTCAAGTAAAAAATACGATAGTCTGCTAGTCCCTATACAGGTCAATCATGTTGCGAGGTGACATGATTCACGACTATACAAATCCTACTGATAATTCGGAGCAGTCACCTCATATCGCACCCTCGTTAAAGCTGCCGAAAAAGACGGATAGGAATGACTATTTCACTACCCCGTAATCAGCTTGGTTTACACGGTTGTGGTCGCGGAAATTAACTCAACACGTTCCAGTATGCGCCAAGTTCCAGTTGTAAATGGAGCACCATGAAGACGCCCGGATTTCCAGAATGACGGCATTACTTTAATTTAATTACTTTAATTTCTGGCCTGGTTCTGGATCTGTAGTACATTAGGTGGTTCTGCTTAGAAAACTAGCTTGAGAGAATATGACGGAGAACTGAACTGACGTATTACCGCCATTTCACGGCCGACTCTAGGACCGTCATTATAGACGCTAATTTTCTATTAGGATTTCTTTCTGTACGTGAGGCCACTTGCTAACTACTAGGGAAAAACAATAAATTATTCCCAATCCTTTCGTTTTCTTATTCTGCCACTGAATGTAGATTCACAGAAGCATTGAATAAAATAATCCTTGGAGTTTAAGAAATCAAAGAGAGAGCAATGTGGTACTTAGCTGTGCACAAATATATTGATTTAATTATGATAAGGAGGAAAATAAAGTGACAGTGAAAGGCATCTCGTTCTAGATCAAAAAAACTCAAATACTTCGCCAGACAATAAAACAGACCAAGGAGCTCATTAAAGCAAAATACCTTCCATATTATTAAGAATAAGGTATCAATAATTGAAAAAGCAAACTGAACGAAGCTTACCTCGATCAGGAGTTCGGGAGGCCTTCAATTTGATTAGTACACCTTGGTCAACCGATGTATCCTGATTGTGTTCTGACTCATCCAGCAGGCTGGATTTCAAATTCATTAGGAGAACAAGGCAGACGAAAAGTCCAAACAGTGGATCGGCAAGGAGGAAGTAAATGTCCCAAAAAGATAAAAGCACCTCATCACGAAGAGGCGCGGTAGCGAACAGACTGAGTAGCCATGATGTAGCATATTCCTCAGGTTTCAGTTTAAGTGAATCCAGAAAACTGCACAACTTTGGTTCATGATACTGAAGCAAAATTCGGAAAATGCAAGAGAGATTTCGTTCGACGTCCGGTCCTGTTGGAATGAAGTGATGATAAACGGCAGCGAAACAGGCATACAGGTCATGTCGATCAACTGGTTTCAGTGTTTCGTATAGTAGTTGAATGATGCGAACCCAGCCACCCTTCGCTTCATATCGCAACGAATAAGTTCGGGCAAAATGGGTAAGGACGGACTCGAAATTGCTCGTCAGTTCCGAAACTGAGGGAATGGGACTATGTGAAGTGGAATCTAACTCCCGACCAAGATCAAATTGTTGGTCGTCATCCTCCTCGTCACTTGGTGGTGTTCGAAAATCATCGTGTGTCTCGGACTGGGAGGAAAGCTTATGAATGACTTCCGTTGCTGCTTTTTCACAAGCCGCATGCAATTCTGGCTGATTCGGCAAGTCGAATACATCATGAAACTCCTTCATTGCCTGTATCTGTAGTTCCGGTTTCAGGCAAATACGCCAAACTTCTCGTCTTGAATTTGAGGGAACTGGTCTATTTGCACATATCGAACGGATTCGAAAGAAGTCAGCGTCCTCTGTAACACAAAATAAACCATCTGAATAGAGAAAATTCTAGTACATCTACGTACGCTAGAAAGAACATTCCGGTGTTTTAGGAACATCTAGATCGGTGTAACATTCCATAAAGTACTGCAAAGGTCGGTTGGTATTTCTCCAACCTAGGCAAAGAATGTGCTGGGTTAAATGTGTGAATCTTATGTGTAGCGGAATCATTTAGGCTAGCAAAATTTACCAGGCGACATGAGGTAACGAATGGTCATAAATAGCAGATAAGCAGAAACGAAGCCATGCAAGTTGTGACGTCAGTTCAAACAGAGATGGCAGAATAGTCTGACTGGGCATCTACTTTGAAATAATTGTGATACACAGGAATTAATCTGAAGTTCTTTGCATTGTGGCATTTCTGGTGCCGCAAACTGAGTTAGACTACCGCTGTCAGTCCTTACGATAACAATCTCATAGGGGCATCTGAAGTTCGGTTTAAGGCTAGGCTGGTAAGGATACGACGCAAAATGAGATCGCACAGTACTTAATGGATTTGATTCATTTGGATAATGCTTCTGAGATCACCAACAAATTACTGAAGTCACCCCTAGAACGGGTGCCTACACATCTATCGTAACGCAGGGCACTAAACAGTGTGTCGCGCAAAAACCTGAGTGCTTCTCTAATCTAATACTAGCAGCATACATGATGAAGCAACCCTTGATCGGTTGGATTGCGGCCCCTGTTTTAGGTAGCATTCTATTTTATCTAACTACGAAATAGCAGGCCCTTGAAGAACCAGTTGCATGATTTAATATTCACAGGTTTCGAAAAGACTTAAAATCATTTGTTGGTTATCAATTCTTACGAATAATCCATCCACAGACGATTGCCCATCCATGTTGTCGGCAAGACGAGCAAAATCTGAAAGACATTTTTCGCTGGTTACGCAACTGTAGATCTGTCCAATGCTGTTCACTAAATTTGACTGCGTTAAAACCCAGCGAATTTTCTTTTACACTGTACCCAAACGTCATATGGACTGCCCAAGAGGTCGTTTGAAATCGGAGTGGAAGTCCAATGGATGTATAGTCGCCTATATCCGGAGAGGTTGCTCATATAAGAGATCACTCTCAATCGGTCAGCTGAAGCCACTTCTCAGAACAGATTGTTCTTGTCTGGGGTTTCTGGAAGCAGCACCACAAGAGGGTTCCGTCGCAAAGTCCGTCCCGTCGTCCTCATGATGCGAGGGTACTAGCCATGGTGTGATTTCTGTTGAACACGGGCTAACGGGGCTATGGCGACGGTGCCGCCGAATGGGGGGATTGCGGGCTGGCAACCCGTGCATCCCACATGTCGCACAGGTTCGTTACCGTCACATGACTAGCGTTACCCCACCATTGGGAGGTTTTACGCGTCACGAGGGAAACACTGATTTCCAGTCAGTACTTAGTGCTGCCAAATTGGGGCACGAACCGTGTTACAGTCACCGGTAACCATGAAAATTTGCTGCCTTGCGGGTTGCATTTGGATGTGTAAGAGCCAGAGAACTTCATTTAAATGATATATCTGATGAAGTTGGTTCATGAGATCAATCAGTCTCTCCGATGGTTTTACTTAGCACACATTCCCGCTGGCTTGCAGCTACCGCCTCCAACGCATACCTACCTATCCCACCGCCCCAAATCATCAGTGAAAGAAACTGTGGTAGCTACAACCATTGTACAAGTACGCGGTCTTTACATCTGACGAGCATGATGAAACTTCTTCGCGCAAAGGCTAGAGGTGCACCATCAAACAAAGGCCATATGGAGGCAACATATCTCCACGGTACTCTATGAATACGTGGTATAACTTCCCCGGTAAGCGACGTACCAGATGCTAATCAAGTAAACATGGTGATAAATATGCAATCTGGGACTCGATCGATCATCATCATCGACAGCATGACATCAGTGTTCAACACCGATGCTTCACTGCCGTAGGCGATCGATGGATGGCCTCAATCGACTCAACACGTTATCAGCATCCAAAGAGGTATCTTTCCCTTGGTATTCCAATCATGCTTCCCAAATAGACTACATTCTGGCGGCAAACATAGTCTACTAATAACTGTAGGCTTAACGGCGAAGTAAAAACCGGCGATAAATACGGTTGAGATTAAACCCTTATAAGTGCAAGGTCTAAACTACATGTAACCGCTCAGGACAACTTACAATCAATGTGTCCACCCGAAGAAGCCCGAAAGGTTAAGCAACTCCCGGACTCAACCAGTAGCCAGCTTTCCGCCATATGTCACCACCACGGGCTCAATCTGTCTCCGTCGACGAGTCTTAATACCGTCCAAATACGTCTACGCAAAGGATCGCCGCATCAAATCTTGGAGTTATACACCAACACCATAACATCTCGGGCTCCGAAAGGCACCTCTGCCGTAACTACCTGTAATCCATGCTCCAGTAACTTAGCGTGGGAAGACTCACTAATAACGGATACACAAGCTTTATTGCGAAAGTGAGAGCAGGCAGCATCCCGTTATCTAAACATAATTTTTTACCTCGACTCTAAGAGAATCGACCGCCGTTGGATTAGGATCAGTTTCATGACATGCCCGAACGCCCAACATTGTTGTCCGTTGCTGAACTGACCGACTGGTTGAGCAACCAAGTGGTGGTCGGGCATCTGGGCTGCAGAGATTCCGTGGGCAAACTACGTAGATATGAATTTGTAAAGGTTCACCCATGCCAGGATATGTCAAATTAGCAAACAGGCAATGCTTGATGAAACCTAGTACTCCCTTAAAATCGATGTATGTTGTTTCTCCGAGAAACGCATACAGGACCCGAACGTGGTTCTGCATCTCAGAACACCAAGGATGAACTCAGCTCTTTCACACTTCTCTCTCCGTGTGTCCGGTGACCCAGAAGCGATGACTCGTGGAATATATGGCGTGGGAGTTGCACTCAGCCCCAGAGCTGAACGCGTTTTGCTGGATTGGATCCCAGTGAACAGTCGTCTCTGCGCCGTCCGGTTATCCAGTTCAATCAAGCTCAATGCCTCGCGGCATAAAAAGCGGTGCCTGTTTGTCGTGTCGGCTTATGCCCCGACGGACTGCAGTTCTGATGCGGAGAAGGATACTTTCTATCGAGAGCTATCCAGGCTCATTCGTCAGGCAAAAAGCACTGACATTGTGATCCTTGCAGGCGATTTGAATGCTCAAGTAGGTCGTCTGAGCTCCTTGGAATCACATTTGGGTGGTCGTTTCGGAGTCGATGCCCGCCGCACAGACAACGGAGATCGACTCCTTCAGCTGTGTGCTGATCACGAACTGTTTCTGGCAAGTACGAACTTTCAACATAAACGTTCGCACCGCGTAACCTGGCGGCCGCCAACTACAAACCAACCGTGGACCCAGTTGGAACACGTGGCTATCAGCCACCGGTGGAGAGCCACAATTCAAGACTGCCGTTCCTTCTGGGACACGCCACTTGATTCCGATCACACCGTGGTGCGCGCACGCTTGATACTTCGTTTCCCTTCAGGCCATTGCAAGTCGGCAAGAAGCATGCCAATCCACCAGCTCCGAAGAACTGCCATAGCTCAACAGTATCGATCTGAGCTAGCCCAACAACTTTCCACAGTAAAACAGTACTGTGGTGGCAGTGAGCATGTGGATGAAGCGTGAAAGGAGCTATGCTAGCGGTGCTATGCTAGCTATGCTAGTGCTGCCTGCCCGACTTCTCCAATTCAACCACAGGACCACTGGATGTCGTCGAAGTCATTATCCATGATTGATGCCAGGAAAGCCATACCGGCAGGCAACGAGTACGACGGCGCACGCAAATCCCTCAAACCTCAAATAGTGAAGAGTCTAAGGAAAGACCGAGAGCTCTGGTGGACATCGAAAGCTCGAGAGATGGAGAAGCCTTTTGATACGGAAAACTCATACGATTGACTGGCTCTAGGAAAGCAGCGGTCAGCGAAACGATAAATGAAAAAGATGGCTCATTAATTCACTCGCAAAAACGTCGACTGGAGAGATGGGTCAAACACTTCGAAGGGTGTGAAATTGTGCAAGTGCGTGTTTTTGTAGTTTTTCGTATCCAAACAAAAAGTACGTCATGTTCTAATGGAAGCAAAATAAAGATAAAATCCTATCGGCCAAGCACATAAGTTGACCAATGAGGTCTCAGTATCCACGATGGCAGGCCATCAGTACTGTTGCGCCGAATGACATCTTCGCGCACAATGTCCTTGAGCTCTGATGAGGTGGAAGTAGACGACTCTTGGAAGGTGGACTTAGAGATAGCACTTCTGGGTGAGTTATATTTCCTACGTTTCTAACAGGCCTATAAAACGGCTGCGATTCTCCCTTGAATTTTGTGTACGTAGCCACAAGTTATCGGACGACGAAGGGTGCACGCGGATAGTTGACAGGCAACATGCAAAATAACTTGGAGTTCCAGCTCGCTGGAAACGCCCTGAGGAAGTCTTGTGGTTTATTCATGCCCCTTCTCGGATCCTGGCAACTATATGATGGAAATACGGCTCAAGCAAATTAACCAATAGTGACAGTTCTTATATCCCCGCAGGATGATATAGGAGTATCCGCCCAGTGTACCAAAGCCCTTCGAAAGAGTAACCTTGGATTAATCGACCCGGAAGCTATCACCATCCTGGTTTCATATGGTGGCTGGAAGTCGGCTCTATCAGGTAGCCTGCTCGAAGCGGTAGTGCACTCTCCTGTCATTGTGTGACCACTTGTTATAGAAGTGAAGATTGCCCGAATTTGAAAGCATACCAATGTCACGGTTATCCATCGGAGAGAATAAAGTGCTGAGTCGAATTTGTGTACCAACTAGTCTGACATATGTACTCCTGGTGGTAATTGGGCGGGTTATCAATCAACTAACTTATCAGCTATGAGCGGTGTGTCGTACGCACACTGGTTCCAGCTGGAATATCACTATTGCCGCAACTTTTCGATTTTTCGTTTTTATGAACTGTGAGGAGTTCATGAAAGGCCCCGTAGGTCTTTAGTAACAAATAGAACCTTAATTTGGTTCATATACACTGTAGCAGCGTTTTTGAGTGTCTGTTCCAGCCGCACTCCGTCTTTGCCCAAGGTGTGACGTTTTTCAAAATATTCCCCGGTGACTTACACGGTCTCTACATGCATGTGATGAGAGTGCTGTTGAAAAAAATCAGTGATACCTAAAGCGACATTCAGCGCCTATGTATAACTATTCAGTCGAAAACGAGGTATTTATCGTGCAGTTTCAATTTGTACGGGACGAGCTAACGATAAATTTTATACGAGGTTGTGGATAAATATCGAAGAACGGAGTTGAAAACAACCTGGTACCGTCTCAGCATGGCTTTCTTAAGAAGTCTCGTGCCTCACCAAAATAGTGCCTTTTGCGGAATTAACGTATACGGTGTTTCAGGATCGTAACTTGATACAGCAGTCGAGTAAGTCGCGACCGGATGTGATATAGAAAACTCCAATTACGATCTTAGTACGTATACGTATTTATCCGAAAACTGACAATGGCTGCACAGAATTTGAAACAAACTGCATACAGCCAGAGTGCACGTTAAAACAAAAGCAGATATAGACGAAGTTGATCCGAAAAGACCGAAAATGGGTGTGAACCGCGCCAACACTTGAAGCATTCGACGTAAGGCTCATCCCAGCATAAAGCTGCCCCAGAATTGAGCTTCGGCCATATCACGGTGGTCGGACATCTGGGCTGCAGTGATTCCGTGAGCAAACTACGCAGATATCTATTTCTAAAGGTCCACCCATACCAGCAAGGCCAACGGAGAGCAATCTGGCGAACAACAGCGAGTCCCCATACTGTGAGAGGTCGTATCACGATGCGGTGTAAGGGTAAAGTCGTAATGTCCTGTGCGATAGGAGTGTGAGAGCATTTCCCAGACATTTCCAAGGCGACCAGCATGTCCATATTTATGGGAGCGACCGTGCTGTCTTCCCCCAGAGGAAGGACGGGTTAGAAAATGCAGGCTCTAAAAATCGCACACTCCGATCAACCAGCGGTTGACTGTGACCGCTGGTGCATCATTCAATACGGTCGAAATACCTTCGAAGCCAAGGAATCCGGTGTTGCTCAAAATGCACCTGCTGTGCGCAGCCGCATTAGGAGTGAGACAGTATTGCCTTACTCCCTGCGCCCCCGAGCCAAACCGACCCCCTGAAGCCAGCTGGGTCAGACTATTGGGTCACTGGCTCCGGGACGAGTCTCCCCTCCCAAGAAAACCCTACTGTTCGCTGCTCCGCGGGTCAGACTTTTGAGCCAAAGCATAGAGACAGGGTTCTCGAGCAAAACAAGACATCCTCCTACTGCCTTACGGGGCGGACTTTTGGGTTAAAGGCTCAAAGTGAAGATTGTTTACCTCAACCGAACCCGTTCCCTCGGCCCGGACAACCGGGAAGTATCAGTAGCTCATGCAGCTCTTCGTTCACAGGCCCTTGCTCACCAATTGAACGATGGTGCGATCAACCGTTCTGCCAGTCCCCTAGCCAACGTTCCGGATCCAAATCATTGCCCGGAAAAATAAATAATGATTAACAAATAATAAGACAAAATAAACCACTTCGAAAGAGTTGATCGACGTCGCAGTCTTCAATGTCACATTGAGCAACAGGTGTATGTTCCTGAAACCTTGCCTTCTCTATCTATCTATGTATACTGTGCCTCTAAAACATGCGTGGAGCAGGACCCCACTTCGGTCGTGTACATCGAACAGACTATAACAAGCTTAAACGTTCCACATTTCGCTCTTCGAGTTTCTGGCGATCCTGACGCAATGACTTGTAGTATCTACGGTGTGGGAGTTGCACTTAGCTCCAAGGCTGGAAACGCTTTACTGGACTGTGTCCCACTAAGCAGTCGTCTCTTCGCTGTGCGGTTGTTTGAATCAATTAAGATCAATGCAAATTGGTGCTGTAAACTGTACTTATTTGTAGTATCGGGATACCCCCGACAGACGGCATTTCTGAGACTGAAAACGGATTTTATGAAGATCTATCACGACTGTTTCAGTCAGCAAGAGGGACAGATATTATAATCCTGGTGGGTGACATTAATGCTCAGGTTGGCCGAGTCCGGAAGAAGCATGCTCAGCGCCGTCACGAGGTTGGGCCTTACCGTGGTGTGACGGTCTGTGTACCTCGGCGACCCATTGCACTATACTGGGTGGGGGGGTCCGCGCACCACTCTCAGAGTCTCTCGTACCAGATTGCTAAATGGTTAGAGGTCTGACGAACACAGTCTTCTGGTCCTCCAGGTTTGGGGTTGGAACATGTGTGGTGACGTGCTCCGTAAAAATAGTATTTGCATTTCCAGCGGTCAGAATTTTGAGCCAAAGGCTTTGGATGACGACCTCCATTGACCTCCTGCTTAGGTACGGGTGCCTGACAGTATCCCAGCCCATGAATTTCACATCTACAAAGAAACTCATGCCACATCGGCCGTTGCGTGGTGACATCATCCGGGTCGGGTTGCTTACTACATGCAAGAGGGCGGGTAAATGAAAGCAAGCTACTGCTAACGCCGCCCTCCATTCTCTTTCATGTACTTTTTCTTCCCCTCTCCCCACCACATTAATAACCCTGCCCTTGCAGGGCCAGCGCTTATGACCGATGACTCCGTTCGCTCTGCATTGGTCTTGCAAGTAAGATCTGCGCGCCATCCGGTACCGACATCCTCAAGCATCTCGAAATCAACATTCAAACTTTGACGCCCAATCTATCTGGTCGCCTTCAGTGTCCGTGCTCTGAAGCAATCGGGTCAACAAGCTCACCTTGTTCAAACCGGACCCCCTTGGCATTGATATGTGCTCTGTCTCAAACAATATTTCAAAATGCAAGCAGTGGTTGAGCCAACCGTCCCAATGCTCTCCACAGGCTTCCGGCTGCCCACCTCTGGAGATCCAGAGGCTGCTGCGGTAAGATGTTTAGGGCCGCATAATGTGCGGGGAAATTGCCTGGCGACTGAGAGACTCGCAGATCCGGATGTTAGACGAATTTATCACAATTGTCTTCTAGATTATCTTCCAAATGCTCCTCCACCAGATGTGAATTCATACTGGGACGAGATCGTCGCCTCTTTACACAGTGCTAGTTTTGCTTGTTGCACGGCGCTACCAGGCTCACTCGAGCACTAGATATCTGAATTAACAGTGGTAATGCTTAAATCTCGAAAAGATACCCCAGTCACCTGAAGTGACGAATTATACGAAGTCAATCGGAAGTGAGCGTGTGAGTCGACCGTAAATTTTAGTGGACACGGAAAGCCATGGAAATGGAAGAGGTCCACAGAGCAGGTAATGCCTGAAGATCATTTCAGATTGTCCATGCGACCGGTCTCCGAGAAGCTTCGCACAGTCAGTGGCGCTCGTGCATCAAAGCTATCGCCTTCACTGCGTAGCTACCCGGTTCCCCAAACTAACAAAACATACCACCGCTCAAAGGCTTGGCTGAATGTCCCACACCTACCCGCTTCTCGATGATCCAAACTGCGGCAACTTGAACCGATGTGCCTATGATACACGATTTATAGCTGGTGAACTGAATGGCTGATCGGTTGACTGATTCACTGACTGGCTGGTTGATTGATTGATTGATTGATCGATCGACCGATTGATCGATCGATCGTAATAATTGGCACGGTTTTTCCAGTTGCAAAAACCTTCTCCATCTGCGCTTTCGATGCCCGGCATCAAAGCTCTCGATCTTTCCTTGAGCTCTTCACTATTTGGCGTTTAGAGGACCTGCATGTGCAGTTTTTGTCGGCTGGTATGGATTTCTCGACATCAATCCGGACTAGCGATCTTGACAATATCTAATGGTCATTGATTGTGTCAGAGAAGTCGTATAGACAGCACTGAACGCAGCTTGCATAGCCCCTTTCACATGCTTCATTAATATGCTCGCTACCCCTACAGTATTGGTTTACTGCAGAGTTGTTGATCTAGCTCAGAGCTGCGTTTGTTCTTCGAAGATGGTGGATTGGTATGATTCCTGTTGACCTGCGAGGGCCTGGAAGGAAGCGAACTGTCAGGCGTGCATGCACCATGACTTGATCGGAAACAAATTGTGTGCCCCAGAAGGAACGGCAGTCTTGAATTGTGGCTGATGATCACGCGATCCAACTGGGTCCAGGGTTGACATGCAGTTGGCAGGTTACGCGACGCGAACGTTTATGCCGAATGTTCGCATTCATCAGAAATAGTTGACGATCAGCACAAAACTGGAGGAGTCCATTTCCGCTTTCTGTGCGACAAGCATCGACTCCGAATCGTCCACCCACATTTGATTCCAAGGAGCTCGGACAACTGACTTGTACATTAGTATTACTTGCAGGGGTCAAAAAACGAGCCCTGACAACTCTTGATATAAGGTATCCTTCTTAACGTCAGAAATGCAGTTCGTTGAGGCGTATGCTGACCGACAAACGGGCAGTACTATCAAGAGGCATTGAGTAAGGTAAGTAACTAAATAACTGGACGGCGCAAATACAAGTGGAATCCAATCCAGCAAAACGCGTTCAGTTCTGGGGCTGGGTGCAACTTCGACGCCATATATTCCACAAGTAATAGGCTCTGGATCACCGCACACCCGGGGGGTGTGAAAGACCTGAGTTAGTCTTTTGCGTTTTGAGATGCAGGACCACGCTTGGGTCTTGCATGCGATCTTCAGAGACACCACACACAGCAATTTTAAAGGAATAAAAGGTTCCGGCAAGCATCGCCTGTTTGCCAACGCGACATAATGTACGGATTGAAAAACTCCCATTTAGAAAGGATATCGCGGACTTGGTGAGGTGTTATTTATTGTTAATAGATAGCTATGTGCATATGACACATCAGTCAGATAAATGACAACCAAATGACCCAACGTCTGTTCGTGTAGTTGGGAGGGGTTGAGCAGGGATATAGGTGGACAAAGAACTGTGCGAGCGAATTACCTTTCCCGGTTGTCCGGGCCGAGGAAACGGGTTCGGTTGAGGTAAACAATCTTCACTTTGAGCCTTTAACCCAAAAGTCCGCCCCGTAAGGCAGTAGGAGGATGTCTTGTTTTGCTCGAGAACCCTGTCTCTATGCTTTGGCTCAAAAGTCTGACCCGCGGAGCAGCGAACAGTAGGGTTTTCTTGGGAGGGGAGACTCGTCCCGGAGCCAGTGACCCAATAGTCTGACCCAGCTGGCTTCAGGGGGTCGGTTTGGCTCGGGGGCGCAGGGAGTAAGGCAATACTGTCTCACTCCTAATGCGGCTGCGCACAGCAGGTGCATTTTGAGCAACACCGGATTCCTTGGCTTCGAAGGTATTTCGACCGTATTGAATGATGCACCAGCGGTCACAGTCAACCGCTGGTTGATCGGAGTGTGCGATTTTTAGAGCCTGCATTTTCTAACCCGTCCTTCCTCTGGGGGAAGACAGCACGGTCGCTCCCATAAATATGGACATGCTGGTCGCCTTGGAAATGTCTGGGAAATGCTCTCACACTCCTATCGCAGAGGACATTACGACTTTACCCTTACACCGCATCGTGATACGACCTCTCACAGTATGGGGACTCGCTGTTGTTCGCCAGATTGCTCTCCGTTGGCCTTGCTGGTATGGGTGGACCTTTAGAAATAGATATCTGCGTAGTTTGCTCACGGAATCACTGCAGCCCAGATGTCCGACCACCGTGATATGGCCGAAGCTCAATTCTGGGGCAGCTTTATGCTGGGATGAGCCTTACGTCGAATGCTTCAAGTGTTGGCGCGGTTCACACCCATTTTCGGTCTTTTCGGATCAACTTCGTCTATATCTGCTTTTGTTTTAACGTGCACTCTGGCTGTATGCAGTTTGTTTCAAATTCTGTGCAGCCATTGTCAGTTTTCGGATAAATACGTATACGTACTAAGATCGTAATTGGAGTTTTCTATATCACATCCGGTCGCGACTTACTCGACTGCTGTATCAAGTTACGATCCTGAAACACCGTATACGTTAATTCCGCAAAAGGCACTATTTTGGTGAGGCACGAGACTTCTTAAGAAAGCCATGCTGAGACGGTACCAGGTTGTTTTCAACTCCGTTCTTCGATATTTATCCACAACCTCGTATAAAATTTATCGTTAGCTCGTCCCGTACAAATTGAAACTGCACGATAAATACCTCGTTTTCGACTGAATAGTTATACATAGTCGCTGAATGGCGCTTTAGGTATCACTGATTTGTGTCAACAGCACTCTCATCACATGCATGTAGAGACCGTGTAAGTCACCGGGGAATATTTTGAAAAACGTCACACCTTGGGCAAAGACGGAGTGCGGCTGGAACAGACACTCAAAAACGCTGCTACAGTGTATATGAACCAAATTAAGGTTCTATTTGTTACTAAAGACCTACGGGGCCTTTCATGAACTCCTCACAGTTCACAAAAACGAAAAATCGAAAAGTTGCGGCAATAGTGATATTCCAGCTGGAACCAGTGTGCGTACGACACACCGCTCATAGCTGATAAGTTAGTTGATTGATAACCCGCCCAATTACCACCAGGAGTACATATGTCAGACTAGTTGGTACACAAATTCGACTCAGCACTTTATTCTCTCCGATGGATAACCGTGACATTGGTATGCTTTCAAATTCGGGCAATCTTCACTTCTATAACAAGTGGTCACACAATGACAGGAGAGTGCACTACCGCTTCGAGCAGGCTACCTGATAGAGCCGACTTCCAGCCACCATATGAAACCAGGATGGTGATAGCTTCCGGGTCGATTAATCCAAGGTTACTCTTTCGAAGGGCTTTGGTACACTGGGCGGATACTCCTATATCATCCTGCGGGGATATAAGAACTGTCACTATTGGTTAATTTGCTTGAGCCGTATTTCCATCATATAGTTGCCAGGATCCGAGAAGGGGCATGAATAAACCACAAGACTTCCTCAGGGCGTTTCCAGCGAGCTGGAACTCCAAGTTATTTTGCATGTTGCCTGTCAACTATCCGCGTGCACCCTTCGTCGTCCGATAACTTGTGGCTACGTACACAAAATTCAAGGGAGAATCGCAGCCGTTTTATAGGCCTGTTAGAAACGTAGGAAATATAACTCACCCAGAAGTGCTATCTCTAAGTCCACCTTCCAAGAGTCGTCTACTTCCACCTCATCAGAGCTCAAGGACATTGTGCGCGAAGATGTCATTCGGCGCAACAGTACTGATGGCCTGCCATCGTGGATACTGAGACCTCATTGGTCAACTTATGTGCTTGGCCGATAGGATTTTATCTTTATTTTGCTTCCATTAGAACATGACGTACTTTTTGTTTGGATACGAAAAACTACAAAAACACGCACTTGCACAATTTCACACAATACAAACGTGATCGCGCGGTACGTTCGAAATCGGTTTCGTTTTTCCCTCGTGCAAATTCGTGAAAAATTTTTTCGTTGTTCAATCTATTCACAGAGTACACACGAGTAATTGTTGAATTTTATTACTCTAACAAAACATTTGAGTGATAACCCTTCATATTTTGCGCACACCTATTTTACATCTAGTCCGAAACATGACGTCAATCCATACCGATCGCCCTCCGCAGCCATTGGTAGACCACAATAGATGTGGGCGGAATGGCTGCCCGTCGAACGTCAAACGCGGTATGCAATGCCACGCCTGCAAGGCCTGGTGGCATTTCAAATGCACGGGTTTACAGGACGACCAAATAAGCCGACTAGCCAACTCTCCTGACCCGTTTGTCTGTGCCAGCTGACTCTATGTCAAGGGTGCAATGCATACCGCAGCGAAGAGAAGAGTCCCCCGAAACGGTACCCAACCCCCAGTGCAGATCCCGAAAGACCACTGCCAGTGTTCCGCTTTAATCGGGATACTCGACGCGAAAATAGAGCGTCTTTCGAAGGCACTGGAGGACTCAGGCGCTAAGAATGCAGCGACCTGGGCGAAAGTCGACAAGGAACATTCCTCGCTGAACCAATACCTCGCGATGTCCATACCGGGTCCCATGGCTGAGAAGAAAGTCATACAACTTTCTGACGCGGCTATAAAAACCGCCACAGCGTCGCTAGTGGAAAGACGCCTAAGGGAAAACAGGCTGATAATCTGGGGGTCGTTCTCCGGAAAAATCACGCCAGCGAAGCTGGCACAGTCGATCCTCAGCAAGCCTGATCAATCACTCCACGCAGAATGGCTACGCCAAGAGGGAAGTAAGCGAACCCTTGGACTTCTAGTTACTCTTTCTTCCCCGTCCGACGTACAGGCAATCTTGGAGCGGGCTGGCAGCATTCAAAAGGCCATCCCAAAGAACAAAACCGACCCGGGAAACTTGGGCAAATGCCTCGATCCGGTGTATCAATCCGTGAATATCATTACAGAATATTGTTGGATGGTGGTGACGATTGTTCACGTGGTCATAATGTGCCTCATTAAGTCCAGGCGTAAAACTATAACTTTCACATTTTGAGGAGGCTGAAAGCAAATGTAGTTCAACACTCTTGTTATTTAGCTTGGCAAAAGAATGCGCACAAACCATGGAAGAGTCACAAGGTTTTCAAACCACTGACCACCGGGGTTACCGTATCATAGCCAGCTTGGTGGCTGTAGCGATTACGCAAAGACTTGGTGCGTAATGCAACGGAAGTCTGAAAACAGCAGATCAAACTTACCGGGTTTAGGTGATTGTTGGCATGTCTGACATGGGCCCAACCACTGTTTACCGAAGGAAGCGTTGTTTTTAGTTCCGAGGCATCCTTTTTGGATGGGATGCGAGGGACTTGGAATGGTAGCGTGAAATGAAGACAAATTAAGCCCCATGTGGTTCTCATGCCCT
>NW_008752328.1:84247-88409 GCF_000715545.1 Opisthorchis viverrini
TCTCGTGACGCTTGATCTCTTTCCCCTGGAGTGCCGTCGCCTCCGAGGGGACCTAATTCTTACCTACGCCCTGTTTGAACAAAGCTTGGCAAACAGGTTTTTTACCGTTTACCCAGCAAACACCCGGCGGGGACATAGTAAGAAAATCTTCAAGCTCAGGGCACACACATCCGTTAGACAAAACTTTTTTTCATTTCGGGTAGTAGCTGCGTGGAATGACCTTCCTCCGACGGTTGTGCACGCTCCTTCTCGAACCCAATTTAAAGCACTATTAGACATTTGTTTATGCGAATTTTCGCGCTGGCGAGGATACTGCCCCGCGCTGAGAACATAAAGAGCAGTGCTACACCCTTTTTTCACTTGTGCCTTTCAGGTGAACGACAGCCACTGACCGACAAGAACAAAACCGACCCGGGAAACTTGGGCAAAAGCCTCGATCCTGTGTATCAATCCGTGAATCCGTGAAATCCCGTGCTTCTACTCTCTTCTGATTTCATTCGCGCTTACGGCGTTCATTCACGAGTTTCATCTGCTAACCTTAGTGACACAACACTTCAGACTATCTTCGGAATCTATAAAGGAGAACTAATCAGGAGGAGATCTCTGGACGACCATGATTGGATGGTTGTTTATACGTTTACCTGAACCAACAACGAACTATATTACAGAGAACAATCCTTAGTGAGATTGTTCCACCTGACCTTATTATTTCACAACGAAACTAGCGTTACTATTTGTTTTTCTATGCCACACGGTTTGGTAAAGTACCAGTTGGGTAGCCGGACCACTCTAAATAAAATTCCACCGAAAATCTAGTTGCGACCCTTCACCGCGTTAGCCAAAACTCTATGGTCTTTGGAATCACTTCCGAAACCAAGTGTTTGTCTTAGGTGTAACTTAAAACATAACTGGGAAACAATACGACGAAAGAAAATGTAGACATACGGGCATTCTCACAAAAATTCCATTCGGTATCGGACGTACCGTTGGCTGAGGATCAGGTACTATGCGGTGTCCCACACACAGAGTGAGTCAGTTCGTCTGGGAACTATAATGGACGACGCCTTGAAAAGGCTGGTAAACCGCTGAAAGCGGTTATGCATCAAAAGTACCGGTTGGCCGTGTGCATTCAGAGTATCTTATAAAGGATTTTCGAAAGCAGTATGCCACGGTTGTGATCTAATAGAGGTAAATGAACGGTCTTATATTGAATAATTACACATACAGTCGGTCACTCTCCTGCCCCTTCGTGATTGCAAATTTGATTGTTGAGTTAGCTAAATTGAGTTCATAATTAATGTTAGGTAACCTTAACGTGGAGGAACGTTTACCTAATTTGGTCTCAGGAATTGATCGCTCAATCATTCAGTTTGAAGGCAACCCGTTCGAGAGAATAATAATATGAACGGATTTAGACTGTACCGAGGGGCGCCGTTGGAATTTCCAACCGCTGTCATTGGGAAACGTGAATGGATCTTATGCGGACAACAGGTGCAGGTGAGTCCGGTTCCAGTCTAACACGTTATTATTGACGTTGAGAACCAACCTAATCTTACGATTTTCAAATGGGAGTAAAAAAGAGAGGCGCTCGGTTCTAGTGAAAACTTTCAAGCTCTGAGGGACATGGACCACAAACGGGTGATCTTTGAAGCCAACGGAGAGTGACCTCTTGAGCCGACCATGTTGCTGCCTAATTTGAGTGTTTTTGACAGTGTTACGGTTGCGTGGGACAG
Source organism: Opisthorchis viverrini (assembly GCF_000715545.1). NCBI lineage: Eukaryota > Metazoa > Platyhelminthes > Trematoda > Opisthorchiida > Opisthorchiidae > Opisthorchis > Opisthorchis viverrini. The sequence continues at coordinate 85,981 of NW_008752328.1, forward strand.
GAATGGTTATTGTGTCAGTGAAGCCAATATGGTGGACATTGTGCTGTTTGGCCCAAAGTTCCTCTGCGGAAGCACTCGATGTAAACGTGCATTTCAGAGGTCAGCGGGAATCTGAGATCCTGTAGAGAGCACAAGATGAAAGATCCTGAATGATTCAAGACCATTCATCGGGCGGACCATAATGCATTCGGTTGAAATAGCTTACATTGGTTTTCCACCAGGGCGCTCAACTTTCCAAGCACAACTGCCAATGCTGAGAGGTGGATCACAGATTTAGGCAAAGAAAATGTCAGCCTGCCGACCAACACCACACCTGTTTATCCAGATGCACACCTGCAGTGAGATCTACGAAAGAGTCGATAATGCTGAATGGATGGCCGGGGTTCACGTATGCACAAATAGAGTAATGCAGCCATCAAAATGGCAAAAGGTGCCAGTCGCGGGGTACCAAGAAATGTAGGGAAGTAAGGTGGTTACAAGGTTCAACGCAAATGCGATCGTACCAAAATCAAGTCACCGCAAACTGGACATGTTGGGTATTGGATAGTCGGGGGCGGTAAAACGACTATGATGTAAGGAATCATGGGAATGATTTGGGACCGGGGGAAAGCTGAACCTTAGGGTAATGAATGGAGCAATACTCTGGTATGCCCAAAAATATCCTGACGGTTAAGTTGAGTCATGAATGAAGTAATTGACATAGACCACAGAGAGAAGATGTGAAAAAGAAAGAAAGCTTCTGCTCCAAAAAATGTAGATTAACTTCAAACGTGTAAAATCACCCATTATGAGTGTGGAGAATGCTTAATTAAGGTAAATGAGGTGGGCGACGTTCTTCTAGCACTTGTAAACCGCTATTTTTCATGCTCAATATTATCTTCTTCCTCCTTATCAATATCAGTCACATTACTGTACAGAAGTTTGCTATACTGAAATGTAATCGCAACCACTCGCTTCTTGGCTTCAACGTGACTTTGGGACTTTTGCAGAGTGACTGTTGTTGTGACCGCCGGTTGGCTATAACTGCCTGCTACTAACTCTAAACGTGGACGAAAATTGTAGCTAAAAACACCAGACTAATCTATTTACAGCTGTGGCTTAATATTTCCATCACAAGAGATCTGGAATACCAGGAAGGTAGAACTTCTCTTCTTCGTGTGGTGGTTCAACGGAATACGGAATTTCCTATTGTGAACTGTGAGTCAAGATTTACTTGGATTTTTCTCCTTGTGACTGTGTCTGGCTTACATTAGTAATTTATTCTGTTCACTAGAGACTCCATGGGGGGCGTTAACCACTATATTCTGATATTGCGCAGGGCTCGAGAAATTTCAGTCCGGAATGGAAAGATTTACGGGCGAACCGAGGGAACAGTGCGCCGGGTTAGTCAAAAAATTGAAATTTTAACGACATTTCAGAAAATCAGAAAAATGCAATTGACGATACCATTCTGTGTGCTTGGTCGGAAAGTATCAGAGACAAAATGACCAAGGGCGAACACTCAGTGTGGGTATTGCAGTCACTGTTGCGCCACTGCGACTCAATAGATTGTGTCGTGGATACTCCAATACGTGAAAGTATTTGTGGGGGGTGTTACCCTCACTGTACGTTTGTTCTGAGTGAACGCTCACGCCAAGCAGGAGTATGAGCATTTTGGGTAAGGCGTGCGAGCGACCATCGCGGGCTTATTCAACCACAACGTGCACATTCATGCCACCACAGCCTGGTGAACCACCAAGCGGTCTTTCTTAAACCCAAAATATTCAACCACAACGTGCACATTCATGCCACCACAGCCTGGTGAACCACCAAGCGGTCTTTCTTCGATAAACCCAAAAATGAACTACAATTACCGTTCAAATGGGCATTCGAGGAGCAACCGCTGTTTGAGAAAATCGGCGAGGTGATTTAGTGTACAGATGGACAAACATTATTAGTTTCTATTTATTTTATATTTATTTAATGTTTGGAGAAACCATGGATATGTGCTAGAAACATGGAGGATTTAGGCTGGCCACACATTTGTAAGAAGTCTCTTTTGGCCTTCATCACTCTTAACGCGGCAGGTGCTCAGTGAGTGGCACAGGGGTTGCTGGTATCCGCGCTTAAGAGGGTCTTATCATGACCGCCTAGTTAGCTTTTCGGGAGTTTCACACAAGAACACAGAAAAAGTACTTTCTGCTGTACTGTCAACATGTGACACATGCAATACAGTAAGTGAGCTCTTTTAATATCCAAGTTGATTTGGGAATCTCCTGTATTCATTCATTAAAGTGGTTAACAGCCTGAAGGTGGAGATACATACCCGAAGTTTTACAAAACTTCCGATTCGGCTATCCGTTGGGTTCTGGTCGCAAGGATGCTAATGCCGTGAAAAACAGCCAGTGGTTGGAGATCGCGCTTGGACCTAATTGGATGAAATTCAGCTT
>NW_008752328.1:99181-103797 GCF_000715545.1 Opisthorchis viverrini
CATTTCGCTTGCTAGTGTTGACCTCCTGGTATTTACACGATGGTTTCAGTATGGCGTTATGACACCGGAGCACGTCCCGTCGCTTCTGGACATCCACGCCTCTAAGACATTTCCACACATCTGGAAAACTCTACTCGGACATCGTCGTCGGCTGGAACATCGGATGTCGGCCGACCTAACGCAGATGCGCTGAGCCAAACACACCGCAATCCAGATCTTCCACCACCAAAGACGGAAAGATGCAGCGTCAGCTTCGCTTGATGGGTCGTGGAAGGATGTAGGCAAAGGTAACTGAGGCCTACCTCTGGACGCCGAGCACTATTGAAAACAGGTGCTCTCATCCGCAGATTACGTAGGTAGCCGGCCAAGTCGTGTAGTATTACGCGCTCACTGAGTATTCAGCTTACTCCTAATGTATGGGGGTTCGTCCTCACATGTGTGTCCCATTCGTGTTACCTTAGTTCCGTAAGTCCAAAATCCAACTTCACCGGACCAACTGAGACTGATCTCCGAGTAATCCATCACTATCCGATGCTTTCATAGGGTGTCTGCTGAAGATTGCAAATGCACTCATGTTTGCATTCCTACATTGAGATTGTTGTTTGAAAGCTACATGGCTGCCATATGCTCTGCTTCGTCACTCTTCAGCGACTGATTTCAACCTCAGCTCGGCGTTTGCTGATATTTCGAAAGCATTTGACTCGCTTCCGCATGACAAAGGCGTCAGATCTGTCGAGGCGTTTGGAGCACCGCCTCCTCTGGTTCGATACGTCGTACAGTGCTATGAGATTACTGTAGCGGTTTTTTCTAATTCCGGGGTTCACTGACGCAGAGGTGAGACAAGGAAATCCATTCTCCCCATTTTTGTTCATCATGACAATGGATGAGGTTCTTTGCTATGAGATGTAGCGGTTTTTTCTAATTCCGGGGTTCACTGACGCAGAGGTGAGACAAGGAAATCCATTCTCCCCATTTTTGTTCATCATGACAATGGATGAGGTTCTTGGATTGTCGGTGTCACCACAAGAATACCGATTCCATGACACCCTAGTAGGGGGTTTAGCCCTCGTTGACAACCAAGTAATGTGTGCAGAAAGTCGGGCTTGCCTTAAGTAGAAGGTTGAAGTTGCTGCCACCAAGTTAGGAAGAGCTGATATGAAGGTACACGCCCGAAAGATGAAAGCGATGGTGAGTTGTGAAGTGAAGACAGGTCGGGCGGCTGCATTCTCGGCCGGAACGTTTTGATTCGCCAAGAAACGCACCACTCCTCTGGGTCCGACAGACACCGTGCCGTGATAAGGCATATCCTGTCCTTCCAATGGGAAAGTGGTCTGCAACCACCAAAAGCGGCTGCTCAAACTGTTCAATGAGGCGACACGTGTCCAGTTGAAGTCACATCAGGAGGAACTACTCCATACCAAGGCTGGCATATTCACTCATGTTCGGCTAAGCCCACCGAAACACGCTCAAATGTTGAACAACCACATCGGGCAATCTATTCGTTGCTGGCTACATCTACCGTAGGACACCCCGATCGGCTACATCCACACTGGTAAACAACGTGGAGGACTTGGTGTCCCGAGTCTTACTGCAACAATCTCGGCGCAGCGGAGAGGGCGTTTGGAAAAGCTCCTTTTTACCCAGTGCCGTCTACTACGCAATGTCGTCAACGATTCCGCATTTGGCAAGATTGTTCCGGAACTCAGTCCAGATATCCGAGTCTATGGTGCATGCGTAAACACCAAGAAAGAGCTGTTGGCTGCCTGGGGCTGCGCAGCAGTCTGCACAACAGTGTCTAGGTTTGAAGGAGACAATCACTTTGCCCCTTTTGAATCGATGGTTTGTATTCCCAGAGTGAATGTTTCCTCGGATGTTTAGTCGCGGTATCCGGCTCCGATGCAACCTGTTCAGGACGAGAGTTAGAGACGCTCGGTGTGGTCACGGTGGGCAGACGACACATTTCTTGGAGTCTGTGACCGACCAGAGTTCGGTGCATATTTCGCAGTACGGCTCGATCGCGCACATTGCCAAATGTACTCGTCATAATCGGCTTGAAAGAGAACTCGCAAAACGTCCCCGTCGCCTGGGGTACACCGTCTTCCAGGAGTTGGGGGCACCCACTTTGACGTCTTTAATCAAGCCTGACCCAATTGCTGTTCGAGGGTGCCGAGAAACTGTGGTAGACGTAAGTATATTCTCGGATGGGCGCGGAGTGACTGTGTGCAGTGGGAAGAAGCAGAAGTATGGTGCTGATGAATATTCTCTCGCCATAATCTCAGCCCTACGTGCAATTGGTTGCGACGTCGAATTTTTGATCCACCAACCGATGATCATTTCCTATCGATTGATATGCCCTCCTCAATCCATCGAGGCTTTTGTTAGACCGAGCCTTCCTAAGGTCACGGTCAGCGACTTGTGTTTGCTTGCTATTGTGGGCTGAATGCGTACTTACGATAGTCTTCTGCGTGGTATATGGCGTTGGTTATGCATTGTTGCCACTGGATCGCGCCCCAAACCGGGTATGACGGACACTGTGCCCGGGTGCGAATCTTGCTTGTACTAGCGCTTACCGTAACTTGAAGAGCGTTCAGCATTGGTTGTTATTTCCTCGGTGGTTGGTCTTTACACGCGTGTATCCGTACCGAATATTTCACACAGGTTGAATTTCATCTTGTATGACCAGAACTTTTGGTTATATTACTTCGAATGAGACGCTTCTCCTGTAAACGTTCCACGTCCGTCGCTTACATTTACTTTTTTGTTCTCTGACCATGCTCCACAAAACTAAACGATGGCAAGTAATGCAAGTGTTGTTTCGAAAATGGAAGAATCAAAATAAATTGCGTGTTTTGCTAGCGGTGTCAAAAATTGATCCTCTCGCGCTCCGACGAAGCTCGGAAAACAGGGTGTTGTCCAACACGACTGAGGCGGTTTTTCGGATAAGCACTTCAACACTGCTTCTGCCACGTCCGGCGATGAAAATCGGGGAGGTATGTTATCGAAGAGGTTAGTGGATTTAATATCCCACGCCAGCCGTGAGTTGAAGCTTCGCCGCGGCCTCTGCGGCATGCTGGTCTGCTGCCTGCCTTTGAGGATTCGATGCCTGCTGCTCGTACGCAGGGCGACTTTGTCCGCTCTGAAATACAGGTTCCGCGAACTCTTTGTCTTTGGAGCCCACAATTTTATCCATCGTGATCAAAAATGTTAATTGATTCTACTCGCGGCTCATGCGATGCCAACTTTTGGACGCCTGGATTTGCTTTTGTCCATATATCTGCACTAAGCAGATAGATGGCGCGATGTGGCGGTGGCGCGGCGTCGCCACCAAAACCACTCTGGGAGATCCTGTCGGGTCGCTTCTGTTTGAGGAAGCAACACCAAGGAGTTTTGTTCCTGATGGCATTACCAAGAAGCTGAAATTAGCGGAAGACCGCACCTTGAATTTAGAAAGCAAAGTACGGTTGGTTGTCGACTTTATACTTTTTCTACCTCGACATAGTATGTAGCGAATGTAATCCGTTGTCATTTTACCATTGTTCCTGAACTTGAACTAAACTTTGTCACTGTCGTTCACATTGTGTCATGATGTTCAAGGTAATTCAAAGTTTAGTGGTGCAAAATGCAGTTAAATTTACAACGTATATATACAAATGGACGCAAAAATATGCGTGATGNATGCCAACTTTTGGACGCCTGGATTTGCTGTTGTCCACATATCTGCACTAAGCAGACATAAAATATGAACACTTCGCTGGACCCAACAATATATATGTTTGCCGAATCGTATTATTCAACCATCTATGTGCACACGGCTTCCTTGTTATCGTCAACTGGAATAATGGAGAGGCTGGTGAGTTCACCTTTAAAACAGTAATTCTCCAGGTTCAGCGCAGATACCGACCGGAATCGTGGACAAATGGGGTGGTTAAGCATCCACGGAGATGGCTCTTGCATCGCCACTGCACAGTTCATGTTGTTGTCTAACAGTTGTGTACTTAAGTGAAGATGAGATCCATCGGAATCTGCACTGTGACCAGGTTCGCCGAACAAAATCATCTCATTATTTTAAACCTGGAGGGTGTAAAGCGGACAAACGACAATGACCGATCTTCCAGTGTGGGACTTGCATTAGATATCCTTTAGATGTTCTTATTCTTAAGGAACACCGAAGAACGCCAAAAGATGCTGAAGTGCGAGTTTGCGTTTTATCTCGCGTAAACCGGCAAAAAATGCGAATCAGTGATGGTCCGTGACCTTCAAATTTGGCTCACTTAAACAAAATGCTCGAGCAACATGTCACCGGAAGGTGAATGGATTAGACTAACTCCCATTAAAGCGAAAACTTCGAAAACCCTATAGATTCGGCGGAAATAATTGGGGTGTGATTCTAGTCAGCGGCCTGGGTGAAGTTATTCGTGTTCACACTTTGTAAAAGCATCACCAGATTGCGACTGTGCAAGCTTCGTTGGCGTGAGGGAACTTCAGGTGATAATCCTGGAATACTCCGTCCGACTATCTGATTGGTGGCGTGGTGACCGCAACGAAAGCTGGAAGGATCAAGTTATCGTGATGGAGGAACGCTTCGGACTTGTGGCGGACTAGGACCTTATCAGCGT
>NW_008752328.1:106422-112022 GCF_000715545.1 Opisthorchis viverrini
GTAAAACTTGATCCATGAATCGTTGAAATGTTTCAGCCGCATTTCTGAGCCCAAATGGCATACGAACGAATTCATATAGACCGAATGGATTGGTGAAAGCAGTTTCGGGAATATCGTCTGGAGGAGGTATCTGGTGGTATGCTCTGACAAAGGCAAATCTACTGAAGAAAGAGTTGCCGTGAAGAGTAAGAGGGAAATCATGTAGAGGCGGAATTGGGTATTTGTCCGGGATAGTGACACGATTTAGTGCGCGATATTCGCCACATAGTTTCCAATCTCCCTCGGACCTTTTGGGGGCCATATGCAGTGGAGATGACCAGGGGCTGCATGACGGTCGTATGATACCCAGTTGAAGCAAATGCTGGAATTCGGTCTTGACTATGGCAAGCTTTTCCGGAGCTTACCGCCTTGAGCGGAATGCGATGGGTAGTCCTTTTGTCGAGATATGGTGGAAACATCATGTTTTACGGAAGTGGTCTTGAAAGCAGGTTTCAGGATCTCTGGAAATTGACGAAGCAGTGCTGTGTAATGGCTAGCCGGCAAAGCTGGGTGGATTCCAATAGAACTAATGGATGAAGCTTTGCCATTTATGGAGAGAGTCGTCGTATTGTCAAGCAACTGCCGTCTGTGGAGATCAACCGTGAGACCAAATGACGTGAGAAAGTCCAGATCAATAATGGGTTTTTTAACGTCGGCCACTGTGAAAACCACGGGAACTGACGACGAAGACCTAGATCTGGAGTAAGAAGCTTTTCGCCATAGATCTTAATGCTCGTACCGTTGACTGCCTGCAGAGCATATGCTACCGGCTGTAGGCTATGCTTTCGTGTAAGGGGAATTACACTAACCTCAGCACCGGTATCAATGAGGAACCTCAAGCACGTAGAGCGGTCATATACGAAGAACAGGCGACAGGTAGAGGAGCCGGTTGCAGTGGTCGCCATTACTGATCGCCCATGGCGTTTCCCCGAATTCGAAGGCTTTGTGGAGAAAGTGCAAGTTCTGGTGCATCGGATAGCGCCGTCGCCGAAGCGACGGTGGTAGTAGCACCAGCCAGGTTGGTCACTGTGCTTGGGAGCATGACTGTGGGATCGAGACCTAGGTAGTCTATGTCGTTGGGGGCGACCAATGAGTTTGGTGACATCATCCAGTTGGAAGGATAACCCAGAAACTTGGGCTTTCATTGCATTGAACTCGACCTCCAGGCTAGATTGCGAAGTGGATTGTTACTGAACGTTAAGGACCACGAATTTTCTGCAGGTTTCATGGACGCGGTCAGCCACCTCGGCTAGCTTCGCTAAGGAATAATCCTGTTCGATGACAGGAATGACTTTACGGACTTCGATGGGCAAGATTTGTTGTCAAAGCTCTTTCAAAACCGCGAAGTTGACCGGGTGTTTACCTTGCAGGTGCATCATGTGGCGGAGATGTTGTGTCGGTGTTTTATCACCGACGTCAACACTGGAGAGAAGCTTCCGCAGATTCTGCTCATTGCTGGAAGCTGTACGAGAAATGATAGCTGTTTTGAGAGCATCGTACGGATCGGTGGACAGTCAGGTGTATATTAAATCAGGGATTTCTCGGGCAACGAAGTCTGGTAAGCATCCTATCACATAATTGTATCTGCTGCTCTGCGAGGTAATGCGACGGGATTCGAAAATGGCCTCAAGTTGGCCAAACCATAGCCTTGGGTCACGTGCACCGAATTCAGGCAACTTAACGTAAACAACGTTGTCTATTTCGTGTGTTTGTGTTTGTTCAGAAGACATGCTGACGTGGAAAATAAATATAATAAAGCACAGGAGCACTGAATTGGAGGAAACCAAGGAATGATTCGGGCCCACCAATTATGTAGCGGACTAAGACCTTATCAGCGCGTTCGGATAAATTAACAAGCAAAGTAACCAATACAAAATCACAAAATCACACTGGAAAAAGAATGAGTAGTCAAATGGGGACTCACGAATGTGTAGATCCAAAAGTCCACTACACCGATCCAAATGCAACCACTGGCTGTGAAAGGAAATATTCCCTTGTCGGAATTTCCCACAGATGGTTCCGCGTGCGTGATATATTCCACGGTAGGAAAGTTATTCACGGCTAAAAAATGTCACATGCATTTATTGTGACGTTCAACAGTTAACACAAACACAGAGATTTGGTCCCGCTGGTTCAGCAGTCAACAAACAGTTCAACGGAGCGTAAATACACTCGTTCAGCAAGAAGTCAGCAGGTGGCACCGGAAAATTGTGTATTCGTAACATTAAAACAAACGTCAACACGCGCCGACACTAGCGTGCGACTGCATTTTCTGGCGCTCCGCCTTTGGTACAATTTTCTGGTATCTATTCTATCCTACACCGTTGATCTGCATATCAATCGCTTACTTTCCGCAAACTAAATTGGTCTGTATAACTTCTGAAATCCTGTCAGTCTCCGCTGAGGTGCTACGGATATTGGGATCTGGCTCTCGTCACGGATTCTACATACACGTGCCCAACTACCCGCAATCTTCGAAGATACTCGACGTTCCCCACACCAAACGTTAACACGCGAATAGTTCCACCTTTTGCAAGCACTTGTGCAAAGATTGGTGAAGATTTACGGGCGCTATCGAGAAATCTGTCCGCGCAAGTTTCATCGTTGATTCCCTCTTCGTTGCGGATCGATAATCACTGGCCTTCCGAGTTGACTGCGTTCACAACTTCTGCTAACCAGCTAACGCAAACGCCAGTTCGAATGTAGACGCAAAACCTCACGTACACGCCTCACGCTGGCAAGTTTCGCTAGCTAACCTGCCCTACACACAGGCCCAAACATGTCCAAACGCGACACCCATTGCATAGCATCAACATTAATGAAAGCGTCGACAGCGCGCACGATAACAAAAAACATCAATTCGACCCATATGTGACCTGTTCTGACCCGGTGAGTCTCAATTAGCCCTCGGTTTAATGTTGTTTTGTAAACCGCATGTGCACGCTCGTTGTGATAGAACACTAACTGATGCAACGGTGCAGATTGTTATTGAGGCCAGTCACCCATCAGTATGTTATATGTGTCACTTGTAGAGCTAATATCTTGAATAACGGCAGTCAAAATGCGAACACAAATGACATCAGCAAAAGGAACGACCTAATGGAGATTAGACTGGGCTCGTTAGAGAAACAAATAGAACATATCAAAGAGCTGTTACAACCACGTGAGTCTGGGCCGGTGGGGTGAGTGGAGCATGTTGAATTAACAAAGAATTCCATACCTATGTTACAAACCGATGTAGTAACATCAAGAAAGGCCATTGAATCCGAAACTATGTCGCTTAATAACAAACGGAAATCATCATCGGGACTTAGTGTTATTTGCACTAACGTCACAGAACCTTGCGATACGTTATTACAAGCGGGACACAAGCGCGAACTGGAGGAGTGGTTCAAACTTTGCGCTAAAATGAAGTTAAAACCTATCGAACCAGTTTACCTGGCACGATTAAGTCGAGCACCAAATTCGCCACATAACGGTAAGCCAAGACTTCTCAGAGTTACAGTTAAGACCGAGAAAGACCTGGAGAACATACTTTTATCAGCATTCCAACTTAGAGGGGAAGCTGACAATAGCGAAAGGATTTTCGCTGATATACCGTGGTCGGAAAGACTGCGCAAAAATATACCTCAACCTACAAACTCAACCAACAAACATACAAATGACCGCAGTTTGATCATCTTGGGTGTTCCGGAACCCAACAAAACGTCGGATAAAATAGCTCAAAACACATGATTACATGCGGTGGCAGTTTCTATGCAGTAAATTTGAATTCGAAGACGTGGCCGTGGTTGATACTTATCGGATTCCGAAATCACCAAAGTATATGGGTACCGGCCGAGGCCCCTGAAACTCACACTACTTCGTGGTGATTTGCCAAACTTAATCCAAACACAATGGCAACGTCACAGGAACTTACTCCCTAGGGGGCTAAGGATAAGCACATCCATGCAGAACAATATACCCACACAGGAGACCAAGGTTAATGAAGATGAAGCCGTAGGAGTTTGTAAACCAAATGAAACTTCAAAAAATGACCAGCTGCCGACTCTGCCAGGGTCGTCACAATTATAACCGCACAACCTGCACATTCTCTTGCGTACTGCCCAACACCGCTGTCAATAAACACCATTAAATGTTTATACACGAACGCGCAATGCTTGACTAACAAGATTCCAGAATTATCTGAATTGTGTGAAAGACATTTGCCAAACTCGATTGCTATCAGCGAGACTTGGGTCCAGCCACACTTATCGGATGGCGAACTTGCCATCCCTGAAATGACGCTTCCTCACCAGAATCGCATTTCTCGGGGAGGTGGTGTAGCTATTTACCATAGCAGGCAACTATTTTGCAAAGAGCTAACTGATGAAGATTTGATGCTATCGGATACCTTGTGGTGCTCGGTAAAGACGGTAGCAGGAAACGACTGTGTTGTTGGTGTGATCTATCGACCACATTCAGCGGAGGAACTGCACAATTACACCATAATGGAAAAGCTGCGCCTCGTGGCTTCCCGGTATAAAAGTAAGATACTAATTATGGGTGATTCCAATTTCCCAAACTTGCTATTGACTCAACAACATCCGATAAATTCCCTCGATTGTGCCTTCCAGGAGGCGTCACATGATCTTGACTTTCACAATCATATATCATGGAACACGCGGTATAGAGGATTAGATATGCCTTCCATTCTGGACCTCATCATAACAAGCGAAGAGAACGTTGTGGAAACTCATCGCATATGAAAGTCCATTAGGATCGAGTGATCACGTTGTTCTCATTTCTGATTATGTTTGTTCGGCGGTGAGACCTAATGATGAGCTTAAAATGATCAGGAAAGTGAACACCAAAGCACTGTCGAACACCCTGAGTCATTGTGCGGACCGGTATTCAGAAGGTCCAGACATCCACCAGCAATGGTCTAGCTTGNTTAAAGCTCGTCCGCATTCCATCGATTTTCATTTGCCTAAGTCAGGTCGGCTCCGGCAGCGGGTCTACTCGGCCGCTCTTCGGGTTTATCATGCCACTTGCGAAGCTGCGTCCCATTCACTACTTTAGATCCCCGACCATCTTGAATAGTATAGACGTTCCCCCAGAGGTCGGTGACGACAAACGGCCCTTGCCATCGACTGCCCAGCTTCCGTGACCTCAGTCCACTCCTTCCAGGATTCTGATGATCCTTCCACTTGACCTTCGTGCCTATGGGGAAGGTTCGGACCTTTCTACTTGCCGTTTTATACCTAGTCCCTTCATGAACGGCGGTCAAATTTTCTCGAGCTCTCCTTCTTTCTTCCTGTAGCTCCTCCAGAGACACTGTATACTGTCAGAAGGAATATATAAGCCGGATGTCGTTTATGTCTCCCTCACCGCCAACCTCCCTACATGAAATAATTTTTACTCCAAAATGTGTACTCCGAACGTTACTTGAACTAAATCACAGAAAACCCCCCGGTGCCGATCAGATTACACCATTTATCCTCAAACAATGTGCTCATTCCCTACGCACATCTCTCGCTGTGTTATTCAGTCCGTCCCTAAATAACGGTGTGGTTCCCAAC